>NW_026901674.1:4957500-5156517 GCF_033783945.1 Neopsephotus bourkii
GTTGATTTGATTTGTTTTGAATCTGCACAAGGTATTTACTTAATCAGAAGTACCAGAGAGAAAAGATGGGCATGGATGAAGCATCCTGTTGAATTCAAGCCTTCTCAGAGGAGAAAGTGAACAAGCTTGAACATCTTCAGACAATTTTAATTTTGAATGAAGTATTTAATCTACTGTTACTTTGTTGTGGTTTTGATAGAATTTTTTTTTAATGACAGAGGAGAAAAAATAAAGTTGACTTCTTTTTTTTCTTGCACAGCAGCTTAAAGACAGCCTAACTAGCTTCTTACTGTTTGTGCTTCTCAACTTCCAGCTGAACAAAGAAAATAAGACCTTGAAAAGAATTAGTATGCTTTATATGGCAAAACTGGGCCCAGATATTATCACTGAAGAGATTAACATTGATGAGGATGATTCATCCACAGATACAGAAGCTAACTCTGGATCATGCAATTCTGTGCACTGTCAGCAGCAAATAAAAGGTGAGTGTTGTTGCTGAGCCCATGCCACCATACAATGCAAAAGTTGCCTAAAGAATGGCAGTATTGGTTTGGACCAGAGATCCTTCTGGCTCCCAATTCGTCCTGCTGAGAGTGGTCATCAAAGGATTTCCAGGGGACTGTAAGAGCATGGTAGGCTTGTAGTGATACTGTGTACTGTATGTGGTGGGTATACAGCCTGAAAAGTAGGTTACAATGCAATAGGAAAATGAGATTACAGCTGAGTTCAGTGTTACAGAGTTGGTAAAAGAAATATTTCCTCAGATCCTTGACAAAGTAAATGTTCAGCAGAAGGACAAGGTCACCTTGGTATTGCTTCAACTGCAATGTCACTATTGCAAAGCTTATAATATAGGAGTCTCCACTTCTGTTTCCATTATGTACTTTCATATGCAGGAGCTTCATATTCTAGAGCTGTTACAAAACAAGCAGCTTAAAAAGGAGCTTTGTACTGGTTATACATGGAAATACATTGATAAGAAAACTCTGTGCTTTATAAAGAAATTTCTGGTTCTTTTTTGAAAGGCAAATCATATTTCTATAACCCCAAATCTGCCTTCCTTTTTTGTCTAACTCGGTAATGAATCTAACACGATCCTGTGTGTTATTACATCACAGTATCCAAAAAAGGGGAATGTCCACATTCGGTGACAGAGAGAAATGGTTAATTTTTATTCTTACTTTCACTTCTTTCTGCTAGTGACAATAGCAAATGATGTCTAAGAACAGTGTTCTTGAACTTTCAGTCTGACCTTGTTAATTGTTTTCTGTTTGAATGCAGCAGCCTCAGTGAAGTGGTACAAAGTATCACTGAGAAAAAAAGGAGTGTTGTAAAAATGCTTTAAAGAAATCCCACCTAAGAAATAAGATGTCATAGAACACTTGTATATTAAGCATATTTCCATCCTGTAGATGAAGGAAAAGAGGCAGAGAAGGGTGTGATCCACACCATATAACCCATCTGAGTCTGAAATAAGACTCTGGAGTTCCTCCTGTCTTTTATTGGAGAAAGATGTCAAGAATACATTTAAAGAGAGCAGAGACTCTGGCTGCAGATCAGAGGAGAGCATGGTTAGGAGGGTAGCAGGGTCAAACTGGAAAGAATATTTGAGAAAGGCTCTGATGCACATGCTCTCTGTCGTGATGAAGAATTCATCAAAGAGCAGAATGTGACATGTTGGGGATCTTGGAATTCTTTTAGCCTTCTTAACATTCAACATAATACTGCATGTTTCTTGGAATGATTCCTTCCCTCCCACCACATTTCTTTAAGGATATACAAATAAGGTTGCACAGTCTGAGGCTCTTCATGCTGTAGGGATATGCTTCTTTTTTTTAGATAATGAGGTTGATACGTGTATTGTAAGACCTGACTTAATCCAGTTACTATAAATGTCAGTGAGACTTTTTCCCCTGTTAATTTCACTGGAAAGCACAAATCCATAGACCAGACAATTTGGTTTAAGAATCTTCTGGGAAAACAGATCTTTCTGTTTACTTTAAAGTGTATATGCTGGTAATCTGGAGGAAAATAAGTCTGAGGCTCCTGAATTGAGATAAGGGGGCTGGGGTTGAATCAACGTTTTAAAGATGTGAGACCAAACAGAATGACATCAAGTAGGTCATCATCATCTGCAATTGATTAGCAACGATTGTCTCAACTCATGGCTGCTACTCAATGAACAGCAGTGCTATGAAATCCTGGAAGCAGGTGAGGAATTGGAGCACTTACTGGAAGCTAATACATATCAATGCATTTATATTTTTTGTGGTGATTTTATGTTAACCTAAACCTTGATGTATTATGTATGCAAACTGATCTCCTGTTAAGAAGCGATTATAATAAAATGTTTTATTCCATTGTGAATTTAATTTATTTCATATTTTGATAATTAAGGAACAAAAAATTCTGAGGGGAAAATTACAAGCATTAGCTCTTTATCAGTAAAGGTTCTATTCTGCCTTTGCTCACAGAACATTGCAGACTATGAATTGGCAGCTGTTCAGGACAATTTCTTCAGTGAAAACCTCCCAAGTATTAACTGCCTGTTGTTTTGTTTATTTCCCTTGTGACAAGAACTCATGATCCAAAAAGAACTGAAGTGCATTAATTTGATTTAAAGGATGCCTATTAAAAATTGCTTTCTGCTACCTCTGTACCAGAATCTATCTCTGAGATGTGCTGGTCTCCTGAGTAGGGCTGAGGACACTGTGGTGGCAGGATTGGCCCCGTTGTAGCAGGAAATAAATCATTCAGAATGCAAATAAAGACAGCAATACTGAACAGGGCAGCTTACCTCAATAGCGTAAATCTGAAACTGGGGCCCAGTTATAGATCTGTTACTTGACACTTATGCGAAGTTCCTAAATTATTGAGGACATGCCTTGAATACAGCTGATGCTTTGTATGCAGTTAGGGTGTTTCATAGTTGATTCTACTTGCATTGCTATGACATTTCCTTTGTTGTTTTCTTCTAAGAGTAAGATATATCTTCCATTTCCTTCCCTAAACTGTAGAGCTGCGAGATCAAATCGTATCTGTTCATGAGGAAAAGAAGACCTTGGCCATTGAACTGGAAAACCTGAGGTGCAAACTTGTAGAAGTAATTGAAGAAGTATGTATTGTACCATGGAAGGCGAGGTCACGTTGGCGTGTAGTCAGTACTTTTTGTATCTAGTTTTGCTAAAAACACTCAGTTGTGAAGTTAATTGAATACTATCTAATCACAAGTCCTGCCAGCCTTCCCATATGATGGACCACTTAAGGCATACACCTAGAAGGGGCCTTCTATGTCAAGAGTCCACTCAGCTGCAGTTGCTGGCTCGTGACTTCTCATCTGTTCTAACACCCATATTATAACTCTCATCTCCTTTTCCTGACAGCGCCTCTCCTATGCAGCCTGCAGGGTTTTTTTGGATTTTGTTAAACCTGTAGATTGCAAGAAATACTTTTGGAGGATGTCCAGTTTAATCATTGGTGCTACTTCATTGAGCATATCCTTGAGTTTAGCCATTGGCAGTGCCCTGTCATGGTAATTAGACCAGTAAATTGGCTTTTTGAGCCAGCAGAGTTTCATTCCTGCTTGAAAACTGGATAAGCCATGTACCGATGCGAATCAAGACTTAGTGCTTCTTCCTGTCTGTGCAACTCTTGCATTCAGAAAGACACAGCTGATGACTCTTGGACAATGAACAGAGCACAGGAAAAAATCCAAAACATCAGCCTGACTATATTAAGACACAAACAGTCAAGGACAAGCTAGTAACTTTTCAACCAGGTGCTATGGTGCTTGATCCTGAAAGGTTCCAAAGATGTTGTATTTGCAGCTGTGAGTGGTACGTGCCATGTGAATGGGCCATAGGAGGATCAGTTCATAACCCTTTTATGACCTCTATTGTGAGGTCTGTGGGTTGGGGTAAAAATGCTTTCCATTCCACTGGAAACCCTAACAACAAGCTAAATCTAAGAAACAGAATTACATCAAGAAAAATATTGCTTGTATTATGTATGCGCCATATGCCTTATGCCACTAACTAAAATACTCTTCTGTTTGTTCTTTATACTTTTCTAGGTAAATAGAGTGAAAGACGAAAAGGCTGCTTTGACATCAGAAGTTAATAAGCAGCAAAAACTGTTGGAGAAATGTAACAGAGGTGTGTGGTCTCAGCAGGTTCTTTAACAGTTTGCTACATCCTTTGCAAGAAGCTTCAGAGCTTTTATGTTGTAGCACAGAGTAGGTTACACAACAGTGACTATGGTCCAGATTTGACACTTGGCCTCATTGGAACAGGCACTAAGTAAACACATGGACTGCATAAACACATGGATTATTCTGGACTCTCTCTACTGCAGGAAGATGTGACAGTGTAAATAGCTGGTTGTGTGTGTGAATAGAAAAATACTTTGCCCTGTGGTGTAAGTGGCAAGCTAAGGCAGTCCTTCACAGAGATGGAGTTTGAATCTTCATTTCCTGTTTTCCTGAATCATTACATCAGCCTTTCTATTAGTTGGGAAGCAGATGAATATCTGAAGAATTGAGAGCAACTTCTTGTATGTTCAGAGGATGATGAGAAAAAGGCAAGAGTGCTAGGAATGAGATAAGTAGGATTTGCAAGTTACAAAAGGAAAGTGGGGACTTTCCTTTCCTGGAAAGAGATGAGAGAGAAAACCAGGGCAGGGCAAGTCTAAAAGCTCAGAAAAGGAAAGCTTTTTCATAATGAATGTTATTGCCTCCAGATGAGAAACAGTTGACCCAAAAGAAGTTCAGAGAGGAGAAAGATTTTAGTGCCTTGGATGACTGTGCCCTTTTCTCTTGATTCTTATTTAGCCTTATAAACTTAAAAATTGTTTGTTTAAAAGTCTTCTTGGCTGTTTCACATTTTCCTGAAGTGGAAGACAATGGATCTGTCCAATATATGGGACGGCGTATGCTGTAAGCTTCCATCATGTATTCATTTCATGTGTCTGCACTGCTTAAGCCTAGGAATGGTATTACTTGCCTTAAAACACCAAGGCATGCCCCATGGTTAGCTTTAGCCACCTGTATGAGCCTGGCTTTTGTGGGCACATATTAAATACAGGCAACACAAAATTGCACTGTTTTCTTCTTGAGGTGTCTTTAAACCTCTGTTGTGAAGGGATGCGTCTAGTCTCACTGAAACCAGGTGGGCAAATATAGGTGCCTCCTAAATAACAGTAATCTTTGATTCAGCAAGGCTCACTTAATACTTTGGCACTTAGAGCTAAAGAGGAAAAATGTGATCTGTGCTACATGATCCCTGTTACTGGAGATTCGGGGTATGGATGGGGGGAGTATTACTGTATTTAGAAGAATAGTAATTGTGCATATATATGTAGTGAGGTTTACAGCAAACAGGATAGATATTGCAAAATGGACTATATATGGAAGTGTAAAACTAGGTTACACCTTCATTCAAGAATTCATGATACTAGGGAATAACAGGTTATCTGGGTAAATCGAGCAGTACTTTCTTGTTTTGATCCATTCTACTTCTGATCTCATTTTATTCTTGTAAAACAGTGTCTGTGATGGCAGTAGAGGAATATGAAGAGCTCCATGTAAACTTTGAACTGGAAAAGAACCTGCGGAAGAAAGCAGAGTCATTTGCACAAGAGGTGAGTGGTCAAGAAAAAGAGATCTTGTGAAATTAAGACACCCAGGCAAAAACTTACCAGTCTAGGTGACTTGGTTTCAGTTCCTAGATCTCATACAAAAGATGTCTTTGAGAGGCCACATACTACTTAATTAATATCTGTACTTCATCTGTAAAATAGGTTTATTGTTTAAACAGCATTAATAAAGCATTTCAGAATTGTCCCTGCAGCCTTACCTCTTTTGCCTTTTAAAGTGAGGCTTTGAATTTATAACAGGTTTAGTTAGCTGTGATATTTCAGTGTGTTATGTGTAGTTGTTTGATCTGGGAAGGATCAGGGGCCTTTCTAGTGATACAATTCGAAGTGCTGTGTTTTTCCTGAAAAACATGTGAACTCACAAAAAAAGAGTTGCCAAATACAGTATTAGTTTAGGCCTGTACAAGTTTGACTGCTATTTAACATAGGCCTTTCAAATGACCTATTGCAGGCACCATTAAAGCTGACAAAATTGTTTCCATAGTCTAGAAAAGGTATAGACTCCCAATGAGCAATATGAGTTACTGGCGAGCATTATGGAATGGCTGGTGGTTGCTCTGCTGGCTTGAAACTGGCAATGTTTGCCTTACAGAACACAACAAACTCTTTCAATCTGTTAATAGACTGAAGCCCTGTAAAATCATGAGGTTTATTTGGGGTTCTTTTTGGGGGTGGAATGGGATGTGTGTGTGTGTTTTATTTTTTTTCCTCGTGCTTTTTCTGTTTGCACTCTGGATATTGAGAGCTCTGCACTTGGATTATATTTTCAAGCTTTTCTGTCCCAACCCATGCATTGATATTTTCTTTAATAAAAGTTGGGCTTCCTGAGTAATCATGTTTCAGGTTGCTCAGGTTTAAAGCCGTTATATAGCAAAATGACATGAGTCATCAGCACTGGGATATTGTAAATAAAAGAAACATCTGATATGAAGTGGATTTTACATTTTGAAAGCGTGTTGCCAGCAAGCAGGTATTTAGCCTTCAGGAGGTCGGCTTTGAGTAGAGCTCGTTTGCTTTTTGTTTTCGCTGCTGCTGTTTCTCTCTCAAAACTCCCTTAAAAATATGTTTGATAACTCCTGCACAGCTAACTGCATTCAGTCACTGATTGTAAACAAGGGCATATAAACATTTTGAACCTGCATAGAAAACAGTGAAGAGGTTTTCTGCGTTCTGTTTGTGGGGTATTTGAGTATTTTGGATATGAACAGAATCATATAGTAACAAAACAAATCTTTGGGATTTGAGGTAGACTGTAAGCACATTTAAAAATCTGCAAGCTAAGGGTGAGGAAGCTGACAGACGTTTGTTGCACTTGCCCTCTGTGCCATGTATAGAGGTTGGAGGACTTCACAGCATCTTGACCAAGGGGATTGTTTCTCTTTCCTGTTCTCTCCTTTGCGAGGTCACCCTATTGACCCTTTGGGAAACCTGTTCAAGGAGCTAACTTGGCTGAAACCTGGTAACTTATGGGTACAGATCAGATTCTGTTAACAGGAAGACTGGTATTTGTGTAACAGGGCTGGGTGCTCATCCTGAAGGGGTCAGGTATTTGCAAATTCAAGTGTATAAAGCTTTTGATACATTCTCTTTCATTCGCACAGGTATGTGATATAACCTAGCTTTAGAAGGACTACTGTTTATCAGGTCCACTACTGAAGCTTCAGTCATTTGATGTCACCTTGTAGTTGAAGTAAATTTAAAATCACTTTACAGAATCATAGAATAGTTAGGGTTGGAAAGGACCTTAAAATCATCCAGTTCCAACCCTCCTGTCATGGTCAGGGACACCTCACACTAAACCATGTTACCCAAGGCTCTGTCCAACCTGGCCTTGAACACTGCCAGGGATGGAGCATTCACAACTTCCCTGGGCAACCCATTCCAGTGCCTCACCACCCTCACAGTAAAGAACTTCTTCCCTATATCCAATCTAAACTTCCCCTGTTTAAGTTTGAACCCATTACCCCTTGTCCTATCACTACAGTCCCTAATGAAGAGTCCCTCTCCAGCATCCCTATAGGCCCCCTCCAGATACTGGAAGGCTGCTATGAGGTCTCCACGCAGCCTTCTCTTCTCCAGGCTGAACAGCCCCAACTTTTTCAGCCTGTCTTTGTATGGGAGGTGCTCCAGTCCCCTGATCATCCTCGTGGCCTCCTCTGGACTTGTTCCAACAGATCCATGTCCTTTTTATGTTGAGGACACCAGAACTGCACAGGGGGGTTGGAACTGGATGATCTTAAGGTCCTTTCCAACCCTATTCTATGATTGTAAACCAAAGGATTGCCTATGTTTTTGAAGTATGGATTTGGATTTTTTCAAGCCTGTTATCAGTCTGTGCTATAAAAGATTACCTTTGTGCAACTACTTTTAAATTTCAGAAAACCTGGATTTGTTCATTACCTGTCCTTTCATGAGAACTATTTTTATAATGTGAATTGTATTAAACCTCATGAGATTGTGCAGGCATTATTGCTTTATTAGTGGTGTTTGTTGTCTGTAATGGCTGTAGGATGGTTATTTTAAGAAAGCAGATCTCTTAAGTGTTATGCGTGTTCATTTATCCATTATTACAGTATCTGTCTTGAGTCTCCTGCTGCTGCTTTGTTTTATCTTCTAAAGTACAGAGCAATTATGTGCTTCTGTTCATTAACAACAGAAGACTGTACGTAAAGACCTTGCATCTCTCAGAAACGAGGGATTTCTAAATGCATAGTGAATCTGGTTTTCACATCATGGAAGAGTATAATCTGATGCTCTGGGCCTAGAATGTTGCTTCTGCTTAGATTCATAAATGTAATATTCAGACACCTATACATTTTGAAAGATGATATTGAAAGTGCTTTTCGTATTTGAATAACAAAGTGACAGGCAAGCTGTTAAGTACAATGCCAAAGAAATGCTTATTATTTGCAAGCAAGTACTTCTTGGTTGTTGTCATTATTTAGTTGTTGTCTCTTCCAAAAATACAGGCCCCTGTTATTGCAGATTGACAGCACAGTTGAGGCTTTTCACTCCACGAAGTTGTCCCATCCAGAAAGGGGTCACTACAACAGTAAACTTGAGACCTGTGTTAATCTTCTGCTTGTGTATCTGCTTCTCTTCCTTTGGTATCACACTATTTAGGAAGATTTTGGGAAGCTTTCTAAAATTAGAAGAGCCTGAGACAACAAAGACATTGCTCATTTGTGGTTGGGCAATGAAGAGCATTTCAAATTACTCTAAAAATCTATTATCTTTGGCCTGGTTTCGTACTGATGGTGTCCCTTAAGTGACCTGAGACATGAGAGAGATGGGCTCTGGCCTGCAGCTGCATCCACAACAGCAAAGCTTTATGCTCTGGTGAGGCTGGCTGAGCCTCCTCTCACATGGATCGTGCCGCAGTTGCAGCTGTGTTTTGAGAGCTGGGGTTTCTAGGATGTGCTTCCAGGAGCTGTTTCGATTACACTAAGGATGTGCAGGGATTTTGTGCTTGCTTTCATCAGCCACATGTTTTCTCTGTCCCTATAAAATGTTTCTTGGGGGAAAAAAAACAAAACAGAAATCCAGCTGGATTTTTGCTTGCATTTTGCCAGAGTTGTTGGTTGTTATAAGCTGTGCAGTGTTGAGAGAAGGAATAGCTTTGAGTAAAGAGCAGCACTGGATGTTCAGTGCTTTGTGTTTTACTTGTTTGGAGCACTTCGAGAAAGGAAATAGGCTCAGAGTAATGTGGGTGTCACCACAGCACCATGACATCAGTATGGCACATCTCAGTGTTTGTGACTTCTCGGTGTTGTAACTCTGAATTATAGACTTACTGCCTGTGGAGGGTCATGGGCATGTTGTCTAAGGGTCTGAAGGATCTGAATCTTGCCTTCACGGAGGGAGTTGGCCCATGTATTCAGATTAAAACCTTTCTCCATAGCGTGGCTTCACCTTTTAGCTTTACCCTCCTGGGGTTGCATTGCGGCTGCGATGGGAGGAGAGCAGATGAGCGGCTATTGCTTGCTGCTTGTCAAAGGGATGCCCTTTACATCCTGCCCTTTGCATCCTGCCCTTCTGACAAGCAAGGAGGATTTGCCACAGAACATGAGCAATTGGGAGTGCAGGTGTGAGAGGTAATGGGTGGGTGAGCGTGTGTGCAGAGGCGAACACAGATGAGGGGAGAGGAATGATAAGGAGAGAGGAAGAGGGGGAGAAGCACATATAGGAGTGAGCGAACACTTGAAAATCAGAGCTTTTGATTAAAAAAAAATCTAATACAGCTGTAATTATAGTCATGCTGCTGGCACCACCATAATATATATTTAATTAATCAAAAATGGTCCAACTTCAAACATTAGAATTCACGCTCTTTAGAGGTTCTAAAGAAACTGAGTAAATATTGTCAGCCGTGGTGTGGAGAGGGGGAAGGAAAAAGAAAGAGGGTTTGAAGTGAGTCACAATCCATTGTGAAAGGTACAGGAATCTGCATAAAAGAACTAAATAAATAGAGTGTGTAAGGGGCGGGGGCATGGAAGAATCTGCACCTACCTGAATAAAACAGGGTTGTTAACACAGGAATCTTGGCAAGCTTAACCAGGATTCTAGTGTCATGTTTTAAGAGACACTTTAAGCTCTCTCAGCTGTTTGTGGAGCAGTTTGTAAGAAAGCAAAGGAAGGCAGAGAGTGTCTTGAAGGCCATCATAATAATACAGAGGCTAGCCCTGAAAAGCGTTCTTCTACAAACACAAGCAAAATACAATACACACAGCCAAAGCGAGCCAAAAGGGGAGGAATACAGGGAGAAGCAAATTGAAAGTCTTGGTGATGTAAAAGTCCCATACATCCTGCCTTGCAACAATATTTTGTAAAGTGATCTCTTGGTTTAACCCCAGCTGGCAACTCAGCCCCACACAGCCACTCACTCACTCCACACTGGTGGGTTGGGGGAGAGAATCAGAAGGGTAGAAGTGAGAAAACTCGTGGCTTGAGATGAAGACAGTTTAATAGGCAAAGGAAAAGCCATGCACGCAAGCAGAGCAAAACAATGGATTCATTCACCACTTCCTGTTGCATGCAGGTGTTCATCCATCTCCAGGAAAGCGGGGCTCCACCACACACTGTAGTTACTTGGGAGGACAAATGCCATCACTCCCAATGTCCTTCTTTTCCTTTTCCCCCAGGTCTGCATGCTGAGAATGATGCCATATCAAATGGGATACCCCATATGGGATCAGCTGTCCCATCTGCGTCCCCTACCAACTCCTTGTACACCCTCACAGTGCTTGCTGGTGGGGTGAGGAGCAGAAAAGGCCTTGACTCTGTGTAAATGCAGCTCTACAGTGACAAAACCAACTGTTTTATCACAAATCCAAATCATAGCTCCATACCAGCTACTGTGGAGAAAATTAACTCTATCCCAACCGAAAGCAGCACAAGTGAACAGTTCATTACTGTCACGTGTGCTGGCATCGAGACAATCTGCACCTAAAGTTACTTTGGAAACCTCCCCAGAAGAGGCAGCATACTCTCAAAGTTAGCACTGAGCTACTGTTTTCTGTCCTCTGACTCTGGGAAAAATAGAAATGAATTGTCAAACTGCTGAGCGCTTTGTTGGGGTTCCTCTCCCTTTTGAGGCTGGGGCAGGCTGTTTCCCAAAATGCACAACTGAGGAGGGGGAAAGAGTTCCCCAAGTGCTTATGGTTACCTGTAAAATAGTTTGCAGTTTATCATAGAATCATAAAATGGCTTGAATTGGAAAGGATCTTAAGCTCATCCAGTTCCAACCCCTCTGCCATGGGCAGGGACACCTCACACTAGCCCATGTCGCCCAAGGCTCTATCTGACATGGCCTTGAACACTGCCAGAGATGGAGCATTCACCACTTCTTTGGGGAACCTATGCCAGTGCCTCACCACCCTCACCCTTGAGAGGCTGGAAGGCTGTGTTCAGAGGAACTGTGATCCTAATGGATTAAAACATACAAAGTGAATCATAATGTGCGTTGGTTTTCCCCCCAGTTTTCAATACTTATGGATGCATTAAACCAGCACACTATACTCTTAAGGAATCATTACGTAACAACATGTTTGCTTTTAACTTGTTTACCTCAAAATGCCTGCAGCTCTTACCTAGGTCAGTGTCCAGCTGTCATTACTCAATCTGGGACTGAATCTTCCTTTACAGAAAGATAAAAGGTGGCTATCATTTTATAGGACTTAGGAAAAATTGTCATTCTCAACAGATGTCTGCACTGCTCATGAGGTTGCGTGCAATGGATTTGGTTATCTTGATGACATGAGCTCCCAAAGAATGCTTCCTCAGATGCTTTTGACCTTTTGGGTTCATTTGTGAGGTCTTTTGCATTAACATGCTACATCTGTGAGTGTGTACTGCAAAACCAGCACTCATGGAGCAACTCTGTCCTTACAATCGGATGCTCTGTGCATTATCAAGGCTAGTTCAACAGCAACTGGTATCTGAAGGTAATTAATTTGCAGTCCAGCTGACTGAACTGGAAATAATAATTAAAGAGACATGATAAGTGGTTAGTACTTGAATTCTCCTGAGCTTGAATGTTACCACTTTTGAAGCATGATGTAACACTAATATGTTTCATTGAGCTTTTTCCCAAGAACAGGCTTGTGAAATGGTAACAGATGTATGCTCTAGGAAACTATCTCTTTGGTCTCTGTCTCTCCCCCTGCCCCCTTCTCTTTTTAGTTCAGGCAGTTAATCTATTGGGGGGGGGGGGGGGAACTGAAGATGTTTCCTCCTTTTTCATGTGGTATATGATCTATTTCTGAAAATATTGAATGGTGCCTAAATGCTGTAAGACTGAGCATTATAGACCTGATCTGCATACTTGCACCATGGCAAAAAGAAAGCCATTAACTGCACGAAATGAAGAAATAAGTAACATTAAGGATTATTTTTTCTCCCTTTATTCTGGGTCTTGGGCAGTTATGCCTCATAAGTGAAGAATGAGTTTGACAAGCCCTTTAGTACAGACCAGGCTGGTAAAATAAATAATACCCCGTTTTGAAGGAAGTCATGATGCTGGGGGGGATTCAGTTTTCTCACACTCAAAATCCCTGCTCCAGGCACCTCTGTGGTGAGAAGCAAATGATGGACAACAAATAGGGTTAACTCATGTACTCCAGTTTCAACATTCTGACTAAATTAGGCCTCTTCTTTTGAGCCATAAAATGTATTAATGTGACAGCTTGTAGCTCTTAATAGTTCCTTCAGAAGTGGTCTGACAATCAGCCAAATAACTAAAACAAGTGTGTTATGTCTTTGTTAGTCTAAAATTGATGCAGGTCTTAACATAAAGCTGTTACCTATTAAAGTATTATGGGTCATCTAGAGGAATGATTCTTGGCTGCCCCCATTGCTATGCATATGTCCTTTGTTGTGATCATGTTCCTCAGTTTTCTATGACAGTTTGCTAATCCAGCTAGGTTAGTCTTTGGCTCCTCTGAAGGAGGAAGTCTATGAAGGTCACAGCACGTTGCCAGAAATGCATCACTCTGGGTTTCCATGCATCACACTAGGGTATTTTTTTGTTAGAGAGAATCTTGTCCTGTGCCCTCCTTGCCCTTGATATTAGCCATTTGGGTAATCTCTTTCAGTCTGCCATTATTTGGTGGTTATTTTCCATAGAAGTAGTTCCCAGGCAGGGAAAAATATAAGCACCAGATCCAAAATTTTCAGGCTGAAAAACACCACATGCTCCTAAAACGAAGCACGTGCTGAGTTAAGCTTTCTGGATTGTGCCCTAACTGCAGAACCTATTTATTTGCTGTAGCTTTTTTCATGAGTAGGGCTTCAGACACCCGTGATGAACACTATATTTCATAACTCATACAAGGCTGATATAATTTCTTGATGTGCAGGATTGAGCCTGCATGGAGAGAGAGCATTTCAAGGTCAGTGTCCAAACTATTGGCATGTTTATTAATGTGTTTTAATGAGTTATATCTGCTTCTCAACTCTTCTGTCAAAAAACCCCACTAGCCATTGTTTCCTGCTGTAATCATAAGCAGTGAACCTCGCAAGCCCAGGCATCCTTTGTAACGGAGTACAGTTAAGCAGTTACAAAGTGGGAGTTTATATATATCTATATATACATAGAGAGAGATACATATTCTTAATTAGCTACGCAACTAAAAATCCACACCTGGAGTTATATTTTAAACTGAGTACCTCCTAAATTCAGAGCCACGTGGTGCCCTGTCAAGCTACATTTGGAGATCATTCTCTCCCCCCCATGACATAAAATACAAGTACCTTGACCATATCTCTCTTAGGACTTACTTCAGGTCTGAACACAAGGCTTCAGGATGCACATGATTCAAAAGACATCAGCTCCTGTAGACTGTGACCAATGTGAATGAGTGGTTACCACTTCATGAGGATGACTTACTGATTTCTTACTAGGATGTGGAGGAGTGCTGCCCAGGACTGAACTGGGAGCCAACTGCTCAGCTGACTGATCTCTTTTCTGTTTCAGACTTCCAACATTTGCCTCTGCCTTGCTATATACCTTTTGTTATTCTGTTCATAGTGGATAGTGTTTGCCACTGGTGCTTATTTTACTGTATACAACCACTGATTATTATAACAGAGCTGCTGTATTGAGACCTTATTCTCCCTTCACGCTTTAGCTAAGACAAAAACAGTTGCTCCACATAGAGTACCCAAATGATGTATAGATGTAAATGTAGAAACATAGATATTAAAGCATTTCCTCCAGCTTCATTTTGCTTCTGGGAGAAGAGTTAGTTGGAGAGCATGGAGTTATACCCTGCACGTTACTGGAACAAGGATTGGAGTTCCCAGGGACTTGACACTGCTAGCAGAGTTACTTTCTAACTTTTTTAATGAGGAAGAATTCCTTATTCATCTCTGGTGTAAAGAAGTAACAGCTGCAGTGAACGCTCTGTAAGGTAATGGTTGGAGCAGGGGTCTGAGAATGAGGTGTGGCCCCATTCGGGTCAAGGGAAAAGCATCTGTTATTTTCAGGGTTTCACCCCCAATTCTTGTGCAAGCTTTAGTGGAAAGTGGCCAAGTTCCAGATTTCCTGCACCTTGCAGCTTCTCTATGAAAACTCAGGGGGAAAAGATACATAGCTGGTTTGCACAGCACTTGGAGATTGCTAAAATGGTAGGTGTAAGCAAGCTGCTGTCCTTTGTGATGTCTCTTTAGTTGCAGTCATGGTTTCAGTAGATTCCTTCAGCATCAATGTACGGTTCTAGCATCGATCAGGATGCTCTGCAGATAATTGTCTAGCAGGTGGCAAAGTCGGAACTAATCCATCACTTGGTTAAATTCCACCTAGTCCAAATAATCCTGTTAGTAGCTGTTTTGCCCTTTCAGCAGTCACTTTAATTAATATTCAGGGCTGTGCAGGCAGTCAGGTTTCTGCCCTGCTGAAGCAGGAATTGTATTTATTAAATCAGAATTAACTCCTAAGGGTCTCTTTTGTCCCATGTCAAACACTCAGAGCAACCTCTCAAAAATTCGCCATCAGTTCAACACCCGCTTGCTTTCTGCTATATCTGCCATGGCCATCTTGTCTAGTTTTGTCCCTTCCATTTGGAATATGCTGGTACTTCAAGGCCATGTGTGTAAATAACTTCTGAAATGGATGGGGCTCCCTATGAGAAATTGATTCCCATGTGTCTGGTTGCAGCATTAAGTTATAAGCAACAAATCTTTCTGTGATGGTAAAGACACTTTCGGATATTCTGTAAGCAGGAATGTATTTGCAATATCATGAAAGCAATTTATGAAGCTAATAGAAAATGCAGGACTTCATGTGCAAACTTCTGAATGAAAAGGTTTTCACCCACGTCTTCAAAATGATCCTTTTCATTTTGTTGCAGAAGAGCATGAAACAAAGTGAATATGGATTTTCTACATTTGGTGAAGTATCTGCTCAAGCTGAAGAAATCAAGTTGCACTATTTGATTTCTTGTTTCGGCAGCTTTCTGCCCTCTCAGGCTGCAACAACTCTGTTCTGGTGAAACACAGGGAACACAAACCTAGAAAAAGCACTTCAAACCAGTTGTCAGATTCCAAAAATAATGAAGCCCAAGTTTTCACTTTGCTCTGGAAGTTCACAGTAGGCAAACTGTGATGTTTGTTAAAGATGACTTTAGAGAGATGTTGTATCTGTCGGGGTTAAATAACTTTTGTCTGACTTGAAAGCAGGAGGCTTTGAGAGAACATTAAGTTCTGTGGCAGTGATTTAGGGACCTTTCTAAAATATAATGATTCAAAAGTGCTGTTTTAAGAAGATAAAATGTTAAATAGATGACTTGCAATATAAAGACAAACCTTTACGGGTTGGGGTGGGTAGTTTTGATTCTGATCTTCTCATGCCTTTGAGTTGCTTTTGCCACAGCACTACTAGTGTAAGGCAATGCAAGCACAATTGGGTTGACTAGCAGAATTCTATCGGATGTGTGGGATCCCAGGTTGGAAGGGAACTCAAGGATCATCTGGTCCAACCTTTCTGGGCAAACCAAGACCTAGACTGGATGTCCCAACAACCTGTCCAGCTGAATCTTGGAAGTATCCAACGCTGGGGAATCCATCACAGCCCTGGGGAGATTATTCCAGTGGCTGATTGTTCTCACTGATAAAATTGTCCTCTTGTGTCCAGTCAGAATCTCTCCAGGAGTAATTCTGGGACAGGGGTCTGATGTACAGTGCGCATTTGCACTGTACCACAGTGGTCTGTACTTGTCTCTGTTTTACAGCAAAGTGTAGTATTAGAGCCTGTATTCATCGTTTCCTCTTCATCAACTACTCCAGCCCTTTATTGCCTACCCCCATGGAACAGTGTTGCCCAATGAAGTGCTCATTGCCGGTTTTATTAGTATTAGGACTGCATCAGTTGGTGCTGCTTGGCACACGGGGTCGAGCAGGCTACCTTGTGAGTTAAAAGATCAGCACAGTCAGCATGCTTCTATGTCTGCATGGACAATTGGAGAGAGTTGTTTGCTAAGATGCCTCAGCTGAAGTGCCCATGCAGAGCTCTGGGTGGAATGCTTGCCACAAATCTGCATCAGCTGGTGATTCTTTAAAATCCAATTGTATTAAAAAGCTAAATCATATATAATAAGTAAAAAGATAATAATAAATAAAAAGATAAATACCACTGCAGTAGCAGTGGATGGGAAGAAATCATATGTTTATCTCTTTGGGGTGATGGTTGATGAGAAAATGAACATGAGCTGGCTTCAGTGTGCACTCGCAGCCCAGAAAGCCAACCGTATCCTGGGCTGCATCAAAAGCAGCGTGACCAGCAGGTTGCCCATGGGGGTTGTGGAGTCTCCTACATTGGAGATATTCAAGGCCCCCCTGGACAAGTTCCTGTGTGATGTACTCTAGGTTACCCTGCTCTTGCAGGGGGGTTGGACTAGATGATCTTTTGAGGTCCCTTCCAACCCTTGGGATTCTGTGATTCTGTGAAGGAGGTGATCCTGCCCCTCTACTCTGCTCTCGTGAGACCTCACTTGGAGTATTGTGTACAGTTCTGGTGTCCTCAACATAAAAAGGACATGGAACTGTTGGAACAAGTCTAGAGGAGGGCCATGAGGATGATCAGGGGACTGGAGCACCTCCCATATGAAGATAGGCTGAGAAAGTTGGGGCTGCTCAGCCTGGAGAAGAGAAGGCTGCGTGGAGACCTCATAGCAGCCTTCCAGTATCTGAAGGGGGCCTATAGGGATGCTGGGGAGGGACTCTTCATTAGGGACTTTAGTGATAGGACAAGGGGTGATGGGTTAAAACTTAAACAGGGGAAGTTTAGATTGGGTATAAGGAGGAAGTTCTTTCCTGTTAGGGTGATGAGGCACTGGAATGGGTTGCCCAGGGAGGTTGTGAATGCTCCATCCCTGGCAGTGTTCAATGCCAGGTTGGACAGAGCCAGAGTCGTGAGGTGTCCATTGCCCATGGCAGCGGGGTTGGAACTGGATGATCTGAAGGTGCTTTTCAACCCTAACTATTTTATGTAACTTTGGTTTGTGAATAAATAGTATGGGAACCTGAAGAGATCACATTGAACTCCTGTATTTGTAATACTCCATTCTTACAGTATCTTCTTGCGTTTGCTGTGCTATATAACAGTGTTCTTACAATCTGAGGGAGTGTCTGCATTCTCAGGCTGTTCCCTTTTCTCTTGCCATAAAGCTGCATTGCTTTGCTGACTTGTGCACACTCATCTGAAACCTCAGCATGACCCAGTCCCTATTTCTGCTGTAAGAACAGGCACAGCTGAGTTTGTCGGGAGTGGAAGCCCTTACTGCCTGTGGTGACAGCCCTCTACCTGAAGGAGGTATAAAGACACACAATAAATTCACTAGGAATTTTGAGTATTTGACCCCCCCCCTCCAGTGTATCCATTCTCCACATCAAAAGTATAACTGAGGAGGAAGAAAGAACATAAGGATCAGAATTAAAAGGCTGAAATTGCCCTGAAATGTCTTTTCTTGCAATCAGTGCATAAACTGATTACACAAACATGGACTGAAATTCATCTCCCAAAGACTCTCCATCATTCCGATACCCAGGTAACCCAAATAAATGGGCTTTATGCTAAGGCTTGCAGATGTGTTTGAGGAGGTAGCCTGTGAATTCCACCTAGAGTTCTTTCAGTCTCTCTAGAGCTCCCAGAATAGGGATCAGATTGTTCCTGTTTCCAGAGATAATGTTTAAATTCTGAATGCTGCCAACATGTGGGTGATGAAGGTGTAGTGCTGGGTGGTTCTTGGCAGACACCCAGTTCCTTTCAGTGTGAGCTTAGCTCTTGTAAATTCTACTCTCAAACATCCTTTTCCCTTCCTTCCCACCTTCTTCCTCACTATCCCTATTAACATGATGTTAATTTCTTAATTTTCTAATTGCCATTTCCCTCAGGATAGCAATAGAATGTGCTTAACTGTTGCTTTTATTGGGGGTGGGTTTTGTTTTGGCAGATGTTTATTGAACAAAACAAGATGAAAAGGCAAAGTCAATTGCTTCTGCAGAATTCTGCTCCTGATCAACAGCTTTTGAAGGCTCTGGATGATAATGCTAAGCTAACCCACACATTAGAAGAAGAAAGGCTTCAACACCAACAAAAGGTAAAACATCCCATGCACAAGTCTTTGAAAGCCTTCTGAGTATAAGGAGTGTCATGTATTTCTTATGTTCAGAATTACTTGAGGTCTTGTACCCATAAGAGTTTGCCATCTGAAAACAAAACTTCAGAGAAGATTGTGATTCTCTTCCTCTGGTAAGACCTGAGTACAAAAGCTGAAAGCTTTTCAGGCTGAAGGCTCTGCTTTAGGTAAGTGTTTTACTCTGAATGCCAGTGAAGTGCATTAAGTCAAGTTCCATTAAGAGATGACAGGAGGGTATTTTGGACATTGAGTAATATGAAGGGTATTCTGGGGGGGTAAGCCAAGAAGACAGATGAGAGGCAGGCAGTTTACTATAGTAATCTGGTTACTTGCTAAAGAAATGCATGGGGAAGAGCCAGATATACTGGAGTAGGGAAATGTTAGGGGAATGCTGCGAAGTGGTATTTATAGAACTAGGATCTAAACAAATATATTCTTTGAAACTGGACTAAATCAATCTCTAACTGTGAGAAATCACCATTGCTTCGCTTGAAAGCCTGAAGACAAGTTTTCCCTTAGCTGTGAGGCCTGTTCTTAAAGCTCTTGTAACAGTAATGCAGGGAATAGGTAGACAGTTCCTGTGCTTTCATCAATGGAGCAATACTAAAACTATGTATAATCTCACATGCTTCTGAATGAGTGTTTTGGAAGAATAATTGCCAGTTCATTGAAAATGTCTGCATCTTTGGCTACTTGAAGTCTAGAGAAAAATGTGTTTATCTGGGGACTTGGGAAGTGATTGATACTCTGCACCTGAATGCTGCCTTTAAACTGGATGTTCTGTAATTTACCCACTGGCATCTGCATGAGTTGAGACAAGGGAGTTTAAATAACCAACCTGTCAGAAGCAGTCAGTGTGAGAACAAAAATGTCAGTGTTCTCGTGCTTCAAATGAAGAAATGTTCTGAAATGAAGTATATGATAAAAACTCTATAAAAAATAAAAGGGAGCTTTTATAAGTATAAAATAAAATTTAAGTATCGCTTAAGTACTTTGGAGCTAAAGATGCATTCTAAAGAAGAAATGAAAGAAGTTGGGATCGTAATAGAAAATTTTGACATCTCTTAGAAAAATCTGTCGAGCTCTTGTTCAAAAATTGTCCCCTTTCTGGGACTTGTAGTTGACTTCTATACTATAAAATCATGTTTTCAGGAATAACCATACCTAATGGGTTAATTTATCAAAAGGAAGGACAAAAGGTACCTCTTAGTGTAATGAATGCTGTTGTTTGCCAATTCCAGATCAAAGAACTGGAAGAGCAGCTAGAGAATCAAGCTCTGCATAAGGAGATTAGTCGTCTTAAACAGCAACTAGAACTCCTGGAAGAAGATAAAAAGGAGCTAGAGCTCAAGTGTCAGCACTCAGAAGAAAAAGCTAGAGACCTAAAGCATTCAGGTAAGATCATCTAATAACTTTCATTTTAGAGGTACAGAGGTGTGAGTGGTGTCAAATAGAATTATGCATGTTTGAGACCCCAGAAGCTTTTGTGTAGCTGAGATCTAGACCTGTGCTTCACAAGGCAAAGTACAGCAGCTGCCTTCCACCACGGAACAGTCATGTCCACAATGTGTATGAAAGAGTAACCCTGTGAAACTCCTGTAAGCTATAAAAATACTGTTGTTAGATTGCCCTGAGTCTTACAGATGGATTTATACATGTGAATGGGTTTCTGTGTGAAAGACACAATCCTTCATATTCAGTCAAAATCCTCTTACCTAGTCTTAAAAGTAAATAAACCCCCAAATAAACAGACTGTGGTGTCTACATTGTATGAATTGTAATAAACCATCACATAATTATCAAGCTGCCCAACTATTTAATAGTTTTACTGTAGAGGACACCAGTGAAAATAAACATGATTTAGCCCTTCATATTGACACTTGAGAAAAAAACTGCTGATGTGAGAGGGCCTGAGGGGTATTTCTTTTCTTTCTTTGTTTTTGAGCAGATATTTAAAAGGTAAATGCTGCTTTCAAAACTCTACAGAGGGAGTTAACCAGACAAATCCAGTGGACTTTTATGGCCCATATCCATGAGAGTGCTACATCTAAATCTCTTCCTTATAGTCAGAGATTTTGTTCCATGTGAAGTGAGTGAAAGGCAAGAAGCAGTCTTGCTAGCTACTGTGTCTTGTCTCTGCCCAGAGAATACAGGCAGAGAAGATTCATGGAATATTTGGGAGAGCAGAACTGTAGCAGTGCAGATGTTCATATAGTTATTGCTATCAGGATGGTGCCTGGCTTGCCTGAAGCATCCTGTCTATTGAATGAGGAAATTTTGTACCTAATGCTCTTTATTTAAAATAGGGTTTAAAAAGGGCCCTGGTGTGTGTAGCCTTGCAATAGGGCATGCAGAGCTATGGCTGTTAAGTATTTGATTGTGCCTTTGCTTTCAGTCCTTGTTCAGCTCAAGGCCTAAGCAGGTGCTAGTTTTAAACATGACACCTGCTCAGAGAAGCATTTGAGCCCCTATCAGAGGAAGCCAAAGTCCATATCCTTAGCTAAGACACCACATACAGCCATGCTTTCCTGAAACAGATCCTCAAGAGCAGGATTATCTTTAAGCTGGTTGCAGTCTTGCTTGGAAGAACTGCTTTGTGTTAGAGTTTTACATTACCCAGCCTTAAAAATATGCCCGGGCAACATGTGAGTCCTTCTCAGCTGCCTTGGAAAAGATCTGACCTTCACAGCAGGTTCTTTTCTTCCAGGCTTATTTGTTCTTCAGAAGGGATTTATCAGCATAAAGATTGTACCTGGAATTTAAAGTGACTCCATTGATTTTTTTTATGGTTTTTTCCCTTTTAGAATTTAAAAGTAAATGTTAAAGTTTGTAATTTTAATTAGAATCCATCGTTATGACAACAAAGAACCATGTGCCCTTTGGAAATCATATTCTGTCCTTCTGCATAATTCCTACTGTATTTAGGACAATTGCTAAGAATTTTTGTAACTAAAAGAAATGTAACTTCTTTTCCTCTGTTTCTGCCCTTCCTCAATTAATTGTATTTGAAAACATTTCAAGTGCAGAAAAGTAATATCCATGTCTTAGATCTGACAGGAAAACAGGAGAGAAAGAATCTGTTCAGTCTACTGCCCAGTTTTGGCCATTTTTATGGGGCAAACCCATACCATCAGCAAGACAGAGATGAGTCTGGAAGCTGAAATTGTTAATTTCTTTCATCTCTGGTTAGTTCATTATTATTGTTGGTTCTTGTTAATTCTGGTTAGTTCAGGTTGCCAGGCTTTTGGAGCAACCTGGTCTAGTGGAAGGTGTTCCTGCCCATGACAGGGGGTTGGAACTGGAGGAGCTTTAATTAAGGTCCCTTCCAACCCAAACCAGTCTGGGATTCCATGATTCATTTTCAAATGCAACCTCAAATAGACCATTACAGGAATGTGATATTTTTATCCCTGCTCTATTATTTAATAAGAAGAATCCTGTGAGAGGGAGAGTGTCATTTCAGTTTCAGAAGTAACTCATGTTGGAGGTAACTGGTTTAACGAGAATCCTGTGTGCCTGAGACATTGTTCTCAGTAGAAAACGTACTCAAAAATAGTGCTTGCTAGCAGTTGTGTGGTTTAGTCTTGTTTGGTTTTCAGTTAATTAGTAGCTACTTTGCTTATACCCTCAGACCTGGCTTTTAGAGCAGATGTGAGAACCCAGAACTCACTCTAGTTTGTTTTATTGCTCTTGTGCAGTTGATGAACTTCAGAAACGAGTACAGCAGTCAGAAAATCCTGCACCACCTCCTCCACCACCGCCACCTCCTCCTCTCCCTCCTCCCCCTCCTCCTAACCCTATACGGTAAGTGCTTAAATAAGGATCCCAGTGTCAATGCTTTGCTGAAGCAGAACACATTACATGAGCTTGCATTCAAGGAGGAGCAGTGTCTTTAAAGAAAAAAGGCTTTCTCCATCTGTCTTGGGCTCTTTACCAGCAGGAGATGCTCTGTGTTCCACCTGCCGACAGACTAACACCCTGACCAATTCTGAACAGTGCCTGCCTTGCCGAGCCTGACAAATAGTCTGTGCTGTGACTTTGGAGGAGGAGTGATACCTGTCTGCTCCAAATTTAGGAGATTATATTTCTTCTGTTCACCTGATAGCTGTAATTATAGACTTGTGAAATGCTTGTCTGAATCCACTGCTAAGAAAACCCCTTTGAACCGAAGGATATGTTGGATTACTGTATATCACTTCCTGTCAGCTACTCATATGAAAATGCAGACTCCATTGAGTCCGCACAATTGCTTTCACAAGTTAAAACCCCACATAAAATCACCACCCCATCATCAAGCAGTTTGGGGTGAAATTATCAAAACCAAGCCTGTTTTTTTTGCAAAGAACAGCAGAAGACATTGCCCAACATATGCTGTATCAGGCATTAGACCCAAATGAATTACCAAAGCCCTGAAGTGTGCTTTAGGGTTAGTTAATTTTAGGAACTCAGCTAATGTTCATGTTGTCTACTTGGTTTTAAACATAAATGGACTTCCGTGAAGCTTTCTAGCCTTCTGTAATGGAAATTACATACAGGAATCTTAAACACTGTGTTAAGTATATGAATGGGGATGATCAGTAGGGAGAATTCATCCCTTTGTGCATCTTGCTTTGTTTTTAGAAATTGAAACTAAATGTGTTCTGAACAATTATATTTGGGCTTTTGGTCTTTTTAGGTCCATTAACTCATTTGGCTTCTTTCTTCTTTCTCACTAACATGTAGCATGAATTAACTGTGTGGAGGTGCGATGGGTTTTTGTTTTGTTTAAGTTTGTGCCCTTTACTACTTGAAATAGAGAACACTGTTCATTTTAAGCCCTGTAGTAGCTAAATCAGAGTGTTTCCTTCATGCACTGTGATGTTTATGTGCATACTTGGGCTTTGAGATGAATCATTCCCTTGCTTGGACTTCTACGTTTTGACTGTAGTGAAGGGATAATTATTTGACACTGTAGGAAGATTACAAACTTGGAGTTGGCGAGGAGATACTGATCACCATATTTAAGTGTCCTCTGGAGAATAATACTTCAATATCTACGGCTCTTCTTTCCTTTTATTATGCCAGAGCAGCTTCAATTTGTCATGTGTCACAATGAGACACTGCCTTTTAATATTCAAATCTAGAGTGTTTTGATTTGTGCCTAATGTCTGCTAAAAAGAAATAAATTTCTCTGGTGCATTTTGATGGGAGGCATTGTGGGGGGTAATTCAGTACATACATCTGCATTCAAGAACTGTTGAGTCTTTTGTAAGCAGCTGTATAATCAGGTACAAGCAAGCTGTTTGTGTGTCATGTTAAAGTTCATTCTAGGAGTGTGTAACACAGGACAGCATGTCAATCTGCAGTTTCATTTCCCCCACAGGTCTCTCATGTCAATGATTCGCAAGAGATCTCACTCCAACACCAACGTGAGCAAGAAGGAGAAACCTCCTCAGCAGGAGTCTGGTATGGCTCATCCTTTCTCAGGTCATGCACGTTATTCACTAGATAATGCAGATAAAGCTCTTGAAAATGAGCTGTGGGTACAGATAGAATTGTCAACATTAACTACTGCTGTCCGTGGCCAAGTGTATTCATCTACCTTGCAGTCCAGAAATGTGACTGCAGCCCAGGTATACATGCTCTGAGGTAGAAAGTGGTATCTCTGGCACTGAAGCTTTGGTCTCTCTGGAGTTGTCTAGTTTGGAGAAAAGGAGGCTAAGAGGAGACTTCATTCCTGTCCACAGCTTCCCAAGGCAGGTACATGGAGAAGGAGGTGCTGATCTCTTTTCCCTGGGATCCAGTGACAGGATGTGTAGGAATGGTTCAAAGTTGCACCGGGGGAGGTTCAGACTGGATATGGAGAAGCATTTCTTGACAGAAGGTGGTCAAACATTGGAACAGGTTTCCCAAAGGTGGTTGGTGCCCCAAACCTGTCAGAGTCCCTTCCAACTGAAATAGTCTGTGCTATTCTACTGCAAGCCTCTTGAGATCTTGGGTAAATTTGTGTAGCCATTGTAGTCATGTGTGCCTCCACAACTGAGCTGGTGATCAGCGTCCAATTTGCTTTTTCCAAATGGATTTTGGTATGAACAGTTTTTGATGCTGAGGATCAAAAACCTTAAGGGAAGACCTAGCACTAGCTGTAACTGAAGGAAGCTTCTGATCTTCCAGCTTCTAGCTCTGATGGGTATCAGATATGTCACTGAGTTGATTTCATGTGCAGATGTGGCAGAAAAATACCTCTTTTCCCCTTGTGGGTGTGTTTCTTACAGGCTCACAAAAGGCCCTGAGAAGATAAGCACTTTGTTGGGTTAGGTGATAAGCTGGAGGGGTAGAACAGGATGGTTCAGTTTAGGCCCCATGCTGTTACACTGATGCTGTGCATCTTGTTGAGTTGTACCCTGGCAGTTTGGTACTGCCTGTAGTAGTTGAACTATAGCAGCATTAAGGGTCTCGAGCTGTGCCTCTAAACTGGAGATACTACAGCCTGTAGCTGCAGCTATAGCATGTACAGGGCTTTGGCCTTCCACAGGCTACCTGGAAGAGGCAGAAGAACAAATCCAACAAGCATTAGGCAGAGAGCAGGTTAGATACAGCATAATACAGGGATGCTTCCAACTTCCCAATAGCTGCTTCTCTGTGATTTCCTCTGTTCAGAGCCTCTCCACAGAGCTAGTTTGTTAAATGCTTCAGTTTTCATCCCTCAATTCATACCTTGCAAAATCACCTTTCGGAGTTGACTGTAATGCTAATCCTTTAATAATACTGGAAGCCCTAAAACAAAACAGAATCTTGCACTGAGGTGGCTCTGCATGTGTAGTAACAGCTGAAATTGCTTTTTATTGTTCTTAATGGAAGCTGCAAACTTAGTAGGTTGAGAACAGGAGTTAAGTAAAGATTTACAAATGATCATGAGTGCCTGAAGAGTCAGAGCTAGTTAGGCAGGCATTGCCAGTTAAATAAACAAAGCTTTTCTTGCTGTTTCTCTCTTTCTTCTGAAACAGCAGGAGTTTGTTTGTAGTGAATTGCTTAACTCATTTGCTGCCACTTAAACAAAGAAGGGGGTTGCAGAAGGGAACCTGCTGAAATTATAGGTGTAGGATATAACTGTTAGAGAAAAAAACACTGTTAGCAGACTGCAATGGTATGCAGGCATGGCTGGATTGGTGGAGGGTCCAACAGGCGGAATACTTCAGTTCCTCACCTCACAGGAATGGGATGACATGGGCAGGTCCCTTGGGGAATCTTTGGGACCTGGTTACCAGGCTGAGAGAAGTAAGATTGTTGGTCTGGGTAAAATAATTGGAGACGTGAGCCTACATATTGAGATCTCTGATGAAGAGTCAGTCTTATCTTTCAGTAAGTTCAGTTCTTTTGCCTTCATTTACGTTTCCTTACCTTGGAGCATCCTCAGTGTTTTGATTGCACCTCTTTGTTGAGACTGTTACAAACAGCGATTGCAGGAAATTCTATGAAATTCTCTACACCCCATTCTTTCATTATTTATTAGCAAACTGTAACAGTTCTGACCTTTCTTCAATCACATCTAAACTGCTTTTTCTCTTAATAGTTGAGCTGTTCTTAAAATAAAGATAAAAAAGGGGGAAAGTTCTTTCTTGATCTAGTTATTATATCCAACTTGAAGCTTGTTTTGACCCTTGTTAAGGACTTAGAATGAGTGGTTTCTATCCCATACCACCAATTAAGCTTTTATATTTGAAACAGCCTGTTTGTGAAATTAAAGCCTGACATGAAATTACCTTGGAATACAGAAACTGCATTTCTATGAATCATCAATAGTACCCTGACAAGTGAGCGAGGGAAAGTCTATTTAAAATTCCTCTTACATAAGGTACAGCGTTGCAGCTTTGAATAGTGTCAACCCTATTTCTCCATGTATCTGCTGTAAGTATTCTTCCCCCCCCACCTTTTGGCACGTTAAGTGTCTTTTGTTACATTACCCAGAACACTGAGAAGTTAACAGGTATTGTTTAGGTTCGTCACGCAGCTTCCTGTTCAGTCCTCATACTGAATCTCTTGAAAAAGCAACCATTCCCTTTCATGGTATTTAGGTTTTGCCTTTCAACTTGATGCAGGGTTCCTTAAATGTGTGGGTTTAGTTCGGCTGGGTGTTGTTTCAGCAAGGTTCTGAAACCCATGAGAAATAGGAGACGTATGGTCACTTTGTGATGGGTTGCATGAGGCATTATCAACTTGTCCCATGTCAGTGAAGCTGTGGAGATTTCTGCTGAGCCACAGTGGAAGTGGGGCTGTGTTCTTCAATCTTTGGTGCTTCAGGCAATAGCACTGATCTTGTGCAATTCCCACTTAGAGGAGCTCTGTGTTTCTCAGGATGTGGGCCCTACTTCTGTCTCAGCTTCTGCAGACACTGTGTTTTGTTCTTTGTGAAGTCCATGGCATGATCCTCAATGTGTGGATTGGCATTTTATCCTCGAAGAGCTTGAGACACCTTAGCTGATAGCAAAGATCACTTCTGTGATGCTGTGTCCAGAAACTAGAGTTCCTGATAGCAACAGCTGAGTTGCTTGGTTTTGCTGCCATAAAGAATCCTAGAATGGTTTGGGTTGGAAGGGACCTTAAGATCATCCAGTTTCAACCCCCTCCCATGGGCAGGGACACCTTCCACTAGACCAGGTTGCTCCAAGCCGTGTCCAACCTGGCCTTAACTGTGTATCACACGGGCAGGAAGACCTACTGCACCAAGTATAACTAAGTACATTGTGTATCTAAATGCTGTTTCATCATTAAAACTAATTTATGATTATGGTAACTGGCTGTATATGGCAAACAAGCTGTTTTAGGAGGCTTTTAACACGTTTATTCCTTTGTCATATTTCTCTGTAGTTCATATCTAGAATGTGATAATCCTCTTTGTTTTCTGAAGCAGGTGAAGAAGTTACAGATCTGAAGAGACAAGCTGTTGAAGAAATGATGGACAGAATTAAAAAGGGAGTTCATCTGAGACCAGTGAACCAGTCAAGCAGGCCTAAAACAAAGGTTTGGAATAAACAGCAGAACAGTAATATTAGCTAAGTACAGTAATTTACACTGAAAATAAATCAGGCTTTCTGTAAAACAGTCAAAAGAACACATTTGCCTCACCTTGATTTTGAACAAAGTTAACTAGAGCAGCGTATATCTAGAAGAACAGAAGAAGAAGTGAAGCCAACAGTAAGTAAAAAGAATCCCAGTTTCTTTGACACAGAAAGGAACTGAAAGCAAACAAGTACCGAGAAACAAAAAGCACAGACAGAATAACTGAATTGAGTAAAGGGGTGACCCAGAAGTACAGTATTTAGCAGTATTTATTCCTGTTACACAGTACTGAAGACTTAATACCTGAATGCAGCTACAATAAAATATTGCTTACCATGTTCAGAAAAGCATAATCTTTATGGGTAGACTGTGATTCACAGGGTTAAGGGTGACTCACAGCCTGCTAAGACTCTTCCCATCATCCATGTAAGATAGTATTTTGGATGATAGCCCATGAGAGGAGAAAGCAGAGGAGCATAACGCAACTGTATGCCTGTGTGTGTTCAAGTACATGCTGTGTCTGTCTCCAAGTACAAAGTCTGTCATGGTCCATTTCATGTGGTTTTTAACGTGTTGTGTTTGTTTACAGCCAGAAACACCAAAGCCCTCTGAAAGTGCAATGAAGGAATTAAAAGGGATTCTGGTAAGAAAACTTAAGTTTGTATTTCCGTTTCTTCTCGTTGAGCTGACAGGGCTTTCTGCTCAAAATAGCTGAGTGTTGGAAACTGCTCCATTAGTGTTCTGGTTTAAAGCTGTAGAGCAGGTTTGGAGTGAATCCACCAATTGCACTTCTGACTTTGGTCCGACTGAAGGACTGGGTTTTAGCCTTGCTAACAGAATTTATGTGGGAGGAAACTAGCCTGCTAACTGCTCTGGATGTGTATGTTCCTGCCACTAGAGGGGATGTTACAGTCTACACCTGGCATGGATCCCCTGGAGTCATTCCAAGGGCTCACAGTGGGGATGCTTAGGGAGGGAGAGACAGCCAAGTATCTGTATCTAGTCCGAAGTGAAGCCCTTGGACTGCGCATAGTAGATGTGAGGTTCTCCTCATCAACTGCTCTGAACTCCTGCTCCCTCCTGAGTCACCCAGTTTCTTGATAGGGTACACATAGTCTAAATAGAGCAAGAGTTCTCTAGTCTGTCTGCATGTGAATGTGTAAAGAGCATTGAGTCTGAGTATCTGTCCATATACCCATTTATCACTAAATACAACCATCAGGCGTGTGTTTGGTCCTACTCACAGCAATGTACTAAGGTTGCTCCTGTTCTGTCCTTTACTCATACACTGCATTGCTTATTTAACTGATGGCTTCATTTGCACAAGTGCTAAAATTGTATCAGTCAGAAGGAGCTGTAGTTCTTGCTCCCTGACCCTGAGGCTTTTGAACTTGAAGTGCAACTTCGGCACATCAGGTGAAATATTGCCTTTGTAAGGTGAAATTCTGCCTGCATTGAAACAAAATGCTTCACATGCACTCTATAGAAGGTAGGGCTAATCATTCTGACCATCTGTGATAGCACCTAAACAGCCCTTATAGAAATAACTTCAGTGTTGTGTTGGGTGGTGGAAGACCATAAAGAGTGTAGCCACAGCCTGTGCTGTGATTTAAAATCATGAGTGTGGCACCAACGTTGTGTTAAACTCACAGTTTGCCAGTCACATGAAAGCAGGGGAGGAAGGGAAGAAATGATCTAGAGAGCCACCAGACCTTAACGCTGAGCTCTAATTAGAGGGACACATAATTAAATGTGAAGGTAAATAGAAAAGGAATAAAATGCCACACGGAGGTTATGTTTAAAATGGAACTCTGTAATTACAGGAGTGGTTTGATTTGATGTGGTGAGCTGTTTGGACCAGAGAGGGTTGGGCTGAAGGGTCCTGCTGAAGGTCCTTTCCTTTTCTAATAGCTGTTTAATGTCTTTGACACTGTACCACAGACATCAGGGGAGACTTGATCGATTATGTACTTAAGAGGGAGCAGAGAGAAACCTGCAGTCGCTGCCCTTCTGTATCTGGCTCGTCACTTTTGAGCCCTTCAGGATATTTGCAGTGTGAGACAAACTGTATAAAATCCAATTCCCCTGTATTCTCGAGACCGATCATTACGCACAGTCAGACAACAAACATGGGGGTGGGATGTGATGGAGTAAACATTTGTTGTTACTCTGCTAATTGTGCATTTCACATAGGCCTCCATCTAATCGTTGCACACAAACCTCATTTATGCTCTGTAAATTGCAGAGTTTGAGGGACTCCGTTGCTCAAGTTGCTCTGGTATGTGCGTGTTTGTAGGGATCTGGAGCATGCTGCTGATTATTAATGTCCCTCCTCAGTTCAAGTTCTAATAGTTGCCAAAGAGAACGCTTGAATTTTTGGGGCAGGGATAAAGAACGAGTTACTTTGCTGGGATCCTAAGGCAGCACAGCTTTTGCAGCTTGTGATGCCATTTCTTGTTGTCAGTTGCTATTTCTGCTCAGCAGTTACGTGCCTGTCAAAAAAAGATGTTAAGAATATGTCATTTAGTCCGTGGAAAACCACTGTATGAGTCAGACATGTTTTGGATCATGTATTCTGTATGAAGGGGAAGATTTAGATTACATCTTAGGAACAAGTTTGTCCCTGTGAGGGTGCTGAGGCGCTGGCACAGGGTGCCCAGAGAAGCTGTGGCTGCCCCATCCCTGGCAGTGTTCAAGGCCAGGTTGGACACAGGGGCTTGGAGCAAGCTGCTCTAGTGGAAGGTGTCCCTGCCTGTGTTGTGAGGGTTGGAACTGGATGAGCTTTAAGGCCCCTTTCAGCCAAACCACTTGATTATTCTATGTTTAAAAAACTTTCAGCTTGAGATCTAGCTGTGTCCACATGAAGTACAAGGGCACAGGGTGAGGGTTATAGCAGATGAGCTAGATACAGGATGTAATAACATGCTGCAGTTGCAGCTAATATGCACTGACTTCTGCAGGTACGTGTACGTACCAGGATGCAGCAACACAGGATCATGCTAAAACATACATCATGTAAAATATGGATCTTTGGCTTTTTGCCAAAAGGTTAATTCTGGGCATGCTAACGCTGTAGCAGGTTTTTTTATAAGATCCTTTAAATGTTAAGATAGAGGCAGTTGGCAGTTCCCTGCAAACAGCAGAATTTGTTCATTAATGATCCAGAGCATCTTTCTTAAGCCTCATATCAATCTCCTCATATGTAGGTAAGTGTGGTTAATCCCTACATCAGGAAATCCAAGTGAGGGGAGGAGTGGTAAGCCAGTCCCCAGATGCTCACTGTTGCACTAAAGGAAGAGCTTTGCACTCTGGTCTAGAACTGCAGTTGGTTTTATGCTGTTTAAAAGGTGCATGTGGGATGTTTGGCAGGGCACAGTATGCCCTCAGCTTCTCATGCCTGTTTCTTGCTGTAGGAAACACTGAATAAATCCACTAGTTCCCGAAGCTTGAAGTCCCTCGAAACAGACAGCAGTGAAACAGAGCTGGAGCGAGTGCTGCGGCGCCGGAAAGTGACCACAGACCAGGACAGTGGCAGTAAGTGGCTGGACTCTTTGTAGTCCTCTTCCTCTCCCTGCATTAAGTGACTCTTGAAGCTTTACTTTCTCTTACAGACCATTGCCATTTCAGCCATTCTGGAGAACTCTGCTTACCTCTGCAGTGACTCACTTCCCCATCGCTCCTGCCGCTTTCCATCCCCATTTTCTCCAAGGGATGCCTCTGTCAGGATTGCCTGCGCACGCAGCCATATAGACACAGGTTACTCTGTCCTGTCTGGAGCTCAGACGTTGTTACTGGAGTTAATAGTCTGAGCCTACTGTGAAACAAGTAATGGTAACCAGGCAAATGAGGGTTTAGGACTGATTTTGAATCAATCTCTTCTGAAGAGCAAGGTTCTGCAGTTTTTAAACTATGCTTTACTATCATTTATTGACCTCCTGCCTGATTAGAAACAGTCAGTGCAAGTGTAAGCCCATGCCACAGTCGATGCAGGTGTGGCTAGTGTCAGTATAACTGTATGGTTTTAGCTTGGACTTCACAGATAGAGAGTTCACTGAGTACTCACTAGTATGAGAAGAGGCTTTTGTGCTGTTGGGCTGGTTCCTGCTCCAGCTGCACATCTGCTGGGAGAGCTCAGCCAAGCTGTGACTTGTTATTGCTGTGTGAGCAATGGGACTTACCATCGCAGAAGGTAAAGGGGTTGAGTGCACAACTCGATGTACCAAGCCCTGCTCATGGTACAAGACAGGTCTGATCTTGGTGGGGAGCGTAGAGGCTGCAAATACAGTGTTTTGATCCTCTCCATTCACTGAATGCTGTTTGTTAATTGATTTCTGCAGTTAGCTTGAATTCTGCTGTGCTTATGCGTTGTTCCTAGACCAGGATAACAGAAGCATTAAACTTTCTTTGGGTTTTAGGTCCCACTGGAATCTTGGCCACATCAGAATCAAAATCTCTGCCTGTGCTAGGTTCTGGAGCCAGTGCTGCACAAACAGCCCTGAACAAGAAAGACCTGGAGGCACAGTTCAGTTCCCAAGTTCCTGACTCAGGTCCCACCTCTAACCAGCTTAAGGATGTAACAGGCTGCAAGCCTACACTACAGTAAGTAGAATGTGGATCTCTAGATGTGTTTTAGTATCAGATCTGTTTAATTGGTGAATTTTGAATGTAACTTCATTGAAGCATGGAATGGTTAGGTTAGAAGGGATCTTAAAGCTCATCCAGTTCCAACCCCCTGCCATGGGCAGGGACACCTTCCACTAGAGCAGGTTGTTCCAAACCCCATTCAGCCTGGCCTTGAACACTGCCAGGGGTGGGGCAGCCACTTCATTATGTACTTATTATTAGGAAATACACCCTATTATGTTTTTAATTTAACATAAATTTAATACCAGTTTTGGTTAAGAGGATATACGTACAGTCTGCAGCTGGTTACCACCGACTCCTCAAAGAATCTGAAGTCTCACATGGAGGTAGAAATTGAATTCTCTGAGATGAAGTTCTTTCCCTGTAAAATCTGTGAATATTCTTTAAAAACCCATTCATCTTCTCTGCCAAATAAAAACCAGCTCAGGGTTTTAAGAGGAATAGCAAGGTTGAGGGTTCTTTCCATGTCCTGAAGAGGGGTGATAGTTATACAGTTAACTCTTGATTTATAAAAGGCAGTTCTAGCACAATATGTTAAAAACTAGAATCATAAAAGTGATGCTAGTCCATGTGCAGGGCAGGTCCTGTTGGACCCAAACAAGTCCTCACTATTACTCTTAAATGTTTGTTGGTGAAAGCTCTGAATTAGCCTGAAATCTCAAGATGAATTCTTCAAGAAACCCCAAACCAACATACAGTTGGTGTTGCACTTGCACAGATGGGCAGCAGAATCTTCTGTCGTGACAGCCTGAAGACCCAAGGTTGCCAGTAAAGCATCAGAGAGTTAAACCTGCTTCAGGAATACTTATTTCAGACATATCCCCTGGAGGACTGGTTTGTTTTACAACAATACCAAGCTCCTTTTGAAACTGGGCTGTGCACTTGTTTCAGTTCCCTTGTTGGGTTGTTTGTCAGTTTGTCACTGCAAGAAAAGGGAGTGGATGAGACAAATCAGATTGGCAGAACATTGTAATCGTGGTTAATTAAACCTCTGGTTTCCTGCTCTGTCAGTAAGAAAATACCACCAGTACCAAGTGTAGCAAGTCTCCATTGCTTGGATCAAAGGAGCAAGTCATGACAAATGAGCTGGAAATTCGGTTCCCATCTATTTTTATGAGCTAGTGTTGGTTTGCCTCTCCTGCAGGTACTCTTCTCATTTAGTTTTGGATGGATAAAGAGCCCAATTTCCTTTTGTGCTCTGCAGTTTTATTTCATTCACACCAAGTTTTAAAAGCAGAATGCCTTTTCCAGTCATGTGTATTTTTCCTTTTGGTTTCGTCTGAGTATTCTTAACAGAAAGGTGATCTTCATTTTAATTTAATCAGAAAGATGACGATTGGTTCAACATTTAATTTGACAGGAGTAATGCCATTGTGTTTTCTTGAACTGCTACCCTGACAGAAAGGTGAGGCTGTTCCTGAAAAATACTGTGTGTGTAGTTTGTGGATTTCTTCAGTTTTGAGCAGATAACCTTAATCAGAAAAACAGCGACTCCTACCCCCTTTTGTCTACCTTTATTCCACAAAACTAAGTGGAAATTGCATTTACAAGAAAGGAAATGAAATAATTGCAGGCCCCAAGGTCTTGCAGAAAGCGTGATGAATTGACAGTGAAAAGGATCTTGTGTTGACAGTCACAGTTGTTATGTGTTATAAAAGCATATGTGAAGCTCAATTTATTTCTCAGCTTGCCTATTCAGTGGCATCCTGAAAGACACATTTCACTTTATCTGTTTAAAGCATTAAAACAAATGCGGTGGGCCGGATTCCGTAGCACTGTGGGGTATCTTTGCAGCCAGCCACTGGTGTAAGCCTGCTTAACTGGAAAGGCTTATCCTTGAGGATGGTTTTCCAGCAAGAGAGAAGGGGCTGTGGCTCTCCTACTCTGCTGCTGGGCTGGCAGGGAGGAGCAGAGATAACCCAGATGCTTCGTACCATGTGGAAGTACAGTTACTTTCTCCTGGGTACTGTCTGCAGCAGAGGTCAGTAGAAGCAGCCTCTGGACTCCAAGGTGTGTAAATGCTGTTCTGAAACAGGGCTGATGTGATGCAGACGTCAGAAGGAAGTTCATTTGTCTGACAGCATGGCTTTGTGGTTAGGCAGTGTTCTGGGCTTCCCTGGGTCCATCTCTGCCTGCGGTTCAGTCTGGATCAGCAGAGCATCTCTTCATTGTCCCTAATTTGCCATGCTTTGATTTGTATCCTGGAGTGCTCTTAGTGCATAAACTGGATCCCTGGACTCATTGGAAGACTGAAACTAAGCCAGAAGATGTGATCCAGCCTGTAGTGGCTGGCCCAGGGGCCACATCAGATCTAGTTCAGTGAATACCCCCCCTGCACTGACAGGACACTGGTCTGAAGCACAGGCTGTTTCCCTCTACATGCCTGCTCCTCTTGAGCCGCTGTTTCCCCAATTAGGCCCTGTTAACTGAACAAACAGGTACCCTAAGTGCCAAAGGCATACAAAAGCTTTATTGTAGTTCTTCTCCTTATTCATACCTGAGGTAAGAGGATGCAGCTGCCTCATCATTTGCAATTCCTTGCAATCTGACAGAGGTGTGACCTGCTTTGACTGTTTGCAGCAGCCAAACAGTTTATAGCACAGCAGAGGATTGCAGGTCCTGTACTGTGCATACTGTGCATGTTTATTCCTCTTTCTTCACCCAGATCTTAATGTACAGCCTCCTATAGAAAACCTGAGGAATAGGTGTGCATGAGCTATTTCTCTTTGCTGCACCATCAATTTCCTAAGGCTAGTAATGTGAAGGAGGAGGTAATACAGACATTTAAATGTGGACAGCCCTATTCATGATCCTTTATTCACGGTGAGTAACAGTTGAGCACACCCATTCTGACAGAGAAAGAAGGTTGTGCCTTTGAAAAAGAGCCAGTCTTGAGAATGTACCTGAGAACAATGCCCAGAGAGGAGGCAGCTCACTGAGTGAAACCCTGGACCCTCCCCACCCCCAAATCGGTGACAGTCCAACCCAAATACACACGCATGGGGTAAGCAATTTCAGTCTTTGGTTGCAGTAGGACTCTACACATGGTGTGATTACTTCTGGGCTGTTCTTGTGAGTCGCCTAAAGCGGGGTTGTGGAAAAGGGTGTAACATCCATAAACACGGGTTCATGGAATCACACAATAGTTTGGGTTGGAAAGGGCCTTAAAGCTCCTCTGGTTTCAACCCCCTGCCACGGGCAAGGACACCTTCCACTAGGTCAGGTTGCTGCAAGCCTCATCCACCTGGGCGTGGTGAATCAGGTGGATTCTGAAATACTCTTTTAATCAAACTAAGTGATAATAGCTCAGAGAAATTAATTCAGGTGGGAAATTTGGGGGTTGAACCCCCAGGTGAGGTGTTACTTCAGTGCAGGAGGCTGTTAGAAGAAAGGTCTGAAGCCATTCAGCAGATGATGAATGTGTGAAATGCGTGGAAGGTGGTGCTGAGGGGGAAGACATCAATGGTGTGTATCCTGTAGGGAAATTGAGGCTTTACCTCAGCATTCAGGTAATCTGCAGATCTCTTCCCAAATGTTTAATCCAGCAGGAGTGCAATTTGGTGACAATTGCTTGAGGGAGAATAGGTGACAGTTTAGTTCCCTTGTGAGCAAGGAGAGTTCCTGTGCCCCCTGCAGTGTGTAGGCCCAGAAGGGGAAGGTGTGTCTGGCTCTGCCCTGCTGCTTCTGGGGGTTTGGGTTTGGTTTCTTCCCACCACTTTATAAACATTGAGCTTCTGGGCAGCAGAGCTCCCTGCTCACAGTGAACCACAGAGAGGGTTAGTCTTAATCTGATGATTTTATACAATTAAAGGATTTGTCCTCCTTCCCCTGGCTGTAATCTTAGTAGCCCTGCATCATCCACCAGCTCTGCGGGAAGCAGCTCAGCCCCAGCCAGACACCACTGCAGAGGTTTGCCATTGCAGCTTGAGCATGGGCAATTTAGTGTGGACAGCAGATGAAGGAAACAATGGGATGTTCTGGAAGTTTGAGGTCTCCTCAGTTTCCACTGGTTGAAAAGATACTGTAAGATGTTTTCCTTATGAGTGTATTTCTTATGCACTCTCTCAGTGCAGGCAGAAACTTTCTGAGCCTCTTCATTGCCAGTCTTTTTGTTGGGCATTTTCAAAACAGCACCTAAAAATCGGAAGAGGGAACCAATAGACAAAATCAGTAGCTTCACCTTTTGTATTCCCTGTAATTTCCTGTTTGCAGATACCGCAGTGTGACGGAGTTTTTTGTTCACTGAAGACTTGGAATTAGTGGGTGTTTTACTACTGTTCCATGTTAGGCTTTGGTCCTGTCTGTTGGATTTCCCTGCCTTATTAAGAATTCTGGAATATTTAGTAGATGCATCTGCAGTTTCACTTCTGTTCTCAGTTCGAGTTTTTGATGGAGGATAAAATGGAGGCACCACTCCTGTTGTTTTGCATGGCACGGACAGATGTGGTGTCATCCTGCGTGCTGGGACCCACTGTCCTGCACTGGAGTTCACCCGGCTCCATGGGCTGGTTGGGTTGAGTCCAAAGAGGGGAGACTGAGATGAGCTCTTGGGCAGAAGCTCTTCCCTGTGAGGGTGCTGAGGCGCTGGCACAGGGTGCCCAGAGAAGCTGTGGCTGCCCCATCCCTGGCAGTGTTCAAGGCCAGGTTGGACACAGGGGCTTGGAGCAAGCTGCTCTAGTGGAAGGTGTCCCTGCCCGTGGTTGGAGCTGGAGGAGCTTTAAGGTCCCTTCCAACCCAAACCAGTCTGGGATTCTATGGTTCTGTGAGTGACATGCCAGCCGCGTTTTTAAGTGTTCTGAAGAATCAACTGGTGGTGAGCAGCCATCCGATTATCTTAATACTTCATATTTCATCTTTTGGGGACTAAGGGTTCAGTGTTACTTTGGTTTTGAAAGCAGTTTTGTTTGCAGGCAGCTGACAGCTATTTCAGTGTCCTGGATCAGGGTGCTGATTTGGTGCCCTGTTGGCGCTGGCTCCTGCAGCAGAAATGCCTTCATTCCTGCCACCTCGGATTCCGGGCAGAGCCGCCTCCATGGGGTCTCCCGTGCCTATACGACATACTTGCAAAACCATCTTTGCCAGAATAGGTTTTTGCTGGTATTTTCTGAATATGCTGTAAACCCCACGGATTTTCCTTCAGTGTTTTCCTTGAATGGTTTCCTTTAGCTTTCTGCTTTTACATGTAGTTAAAAATAGGATGGGACTTGATCCAATCACATGTTCCATAATATTTACACAAAATTCTGTTTTCTAATGGAACCACAGTGCAATGGTTTCGGGCATAGTGCACCGAGCAAGGTTAAATCATACCAAGATCATAACATTAACCAGAGGAAACAAAGAAACTCCAAGTCTCAGTTGACAATCCAAGCCCTAGTTTGTCCTTTTGTACTCCTGCTGTAAATTATTTACTAAGGGCACAGCAGTACCAGCGCATGGATGGCCCGTCAGGCGTAACCCTTTACTTTCATCCCTTCTGTAGCTTCTGGAACTATAGAAATAGAATAGTTTGGTACTCATGTATCACAAGCAGTCCTCTGCACTGCATGGGACTTTGCATATCACAGATAATTAACCTAAAACACATTTAACATCTAAATCAGTACAGATTTTATGTGTTTAGTCATAAAAATATGTGCAGACTTACGAACATCGATGTATGAATGAGTACAGTAGAACGACATTCTCCATTTCTGGCTTACATATATAGTTGGGCAAATAACAGGAATACTGGTAACAGCATTAACAGCCGTAATGAGGGAAGAGTTTTATATAGAACTAAATGCAAGTATCTTGGCTGGACAGATCTGTAACAGTTCAAAGCTGTGGTTCACTCTATCTGCATGAATTGCTTTCCCCAGCTTCATTTCTAGCAGTAAAACCCCGTTATTGAAAGGGAGCACCAAATGATGCTCATTCTTGCACTGAAACTTCACTCCACCTGCATTCTGCTTGTGACAAACTGCTGAAAAGGAGCTGGGAACACCTGGTACACAGGGTTAATGATTTTAACAGCACCTCAGCTGTAACAGCATCACCGTCAGGCGGGTGCTGTAAGGGACTTGAAGAAGGCAGTGGTAGTGCAACAAAGTCTCAATAGTAATTCTTATTTTTATGCTGGAAACGCTGATTTAATCACTGGTTTTCTCCATTAAGCTACTTTATATCGACATCTTTCATTTTTCTGTCCTTTGAAGGTGGTAAATATGATTGCAGTTTTATCCATTTTTGTTAGAAATGAAACAGACTTGAGCGAGCTTGGCCGTGCATCAGTTGTTGGAATGCTGCCATACACTAATGCAGACTCCCCGCTGTGAGCCCACTGAAGAATTATACTTTGATTCACCAGATTGTATTAAATAGTCCAGCTGTTGGGATTTGAAAGATAGTTACCTCCAAAGTGAAATAAAAATGAACTTGGCATTTATGGCTTTGACCATTTTGATGATGTTGGGCAATCAGCTTTTCAGAGGGTAGCACTTTTAAAAATAACCCTCTTCTGGTTACACTGCTTTAAAAAGTTTAATTTGCTGTAAGGGTCCCAATACCCCGGCTTGTATTTTCTGGAATGATTGGCAACTTTGCATAAAATAAGCATTATTTTCCTTATGAAATCACTGCCTTCTGATGATAATCAAATGAGCGTGAAACTGTGTCTATTAGCACCCATTTCCGCATTAATTAACTTATGCCAAAGTTCTAATGTTGGAGACAATTCTCATCATTAAAGCTTGAACATGGAATTTCATTTGCTCTATCCAGCAGCAAGCTGAGTAAATCCTGTCTGAAATGGAAAGGGCAACAACTGTTTGTGTTATTATGCGCTTGGGTTTAACCTGTGCCTTTCCCTTCTTCCATCAGGTGGGAGCCAGCACATTCCCCGCCCCATGCTCTGTGGCATGGGGTGACCTCATTTTGCTTTGTCATTTTCTCTAGGACAAAGACTGTCACAATAAAGGGCGGTTCGTGGCAGATGGATCCTGTAGCTGAATTTCTTTCTCTGCCCTCCAGTTGATTCTACTGCTTTTCCTTTCGAGGGTGTTATTGTAGCAGTGTGGAAGGATGTTCCATAGCAGTAAGCACGGAAAATATAAAGAATAAATAAAACAGAACAGCAAAAAGGAAAACAAAAGGCTCTGGACTAGCAGATGCCGTTGTATTTGGCAGCTCTGCAGTGAGGCTGCTGGGAGAGCAGAGCCACACACCCACTGGTGGGAGTAGGACCTTCCTGCTTAAAGCATCCCTGCCCCTGCTCATTGAGTGGCTGTCGGTGTGGACACCTACACTGTGGTGTGTGTGGCCCTGCCTAAGGATAAGCAGGAGGGCACAGTGTGGCATTGCCCTAACTGTGCTTGGATGCACACCCTTGGCACTGAGACCAGCCGGCTCAGGAAGCACGATGTGGTGGTGTGGGAAGCACAGGCCTCCTGCAATGGAGTTCCCCCCATCTGTGGCTTGGTCAGTATTTGAGGTAAGGGTGTCCCTGCCCACAGCAATGGGGCTGGAACTGAATGAGCTTTAAAGTCCCCTCCAACCCAAACCATTCTGTGATTCCCTGATTTTCTGCTGGCGTGTTTTAGCTAATGTAAGGATTTGCCTGCATGTTTTCAACACATAGTACAAAGCTTTTGAATATAGACAAGTGCTTTTAGTATTTATAGCATGATGCCAGCCTCAACAACAAACGCTGCTGTCTCTGACCTTTCCTTCCTCTCTGTGCTCTGAGGGGTTTTTATCTGCACGAATCCCTGCCTGGCAAGGCACCGAGGCGTAGCCCTGTTTGTGCAGTACAGAATGCAGGTCTTGCACCCTCTGTTCCAGCAAATGCAGCAGGTGAATGTTCAGAAATCACTTGCACTTGCTCCCGCTGAGACCACTAGCAGCCTGCTGATGTGGAGCCACATGGAAGATCTGGTGACGCTGCTGCCACCCCCTGCGGTATGGAAGAGTGTAGTAGTGCTACTAGTGCTTCTAGTGCTATGAGAAAGCCCTGTGTAAGCTCCTCTGGATGGAGGTGTGGAGAAGCAGCCATGCTTTGGGCTGCAGGAACTGGTAGCATTTCCTCCCAGAGCACTGGGAGACTGAGACTGGGAGACTGGGAGACTGAGACTATGTTTAAACTGATTCTTTCGTAGTGTAAGGACTTACTCAGTGCCTTCTGAGTTCATTTTTCCTGTTCACCACCTTCCGTGGTTCGGAAGGGGTTAATGGGACTTGCATTTAGTGCACTACACTCTCTTTGAAGCAGCTATTAAATCTACAAATCTGTTTACTAGTTGAGTAGACCCATCCTGGTCGTATGTGCTACTAAGAATAGAAATGTTCTTCTGTATATTTATATTCTTCCTCCTAAATATGTGAATTGTTTTCTGTATTATATAAGTATATATATTTATGTAAGTATAAATACATGTGTTCTTTTCCCTTTAGATCAACTAGTCACCCAGAATTCACAAGAAAAGCTTCTAGCAGTGAAAAAGAGACAGAATCCGTGGTGGTTTTAGATCCCGTTTCCACGAGTGGGGAGCAGATGTCTGAAGCCGCGCTGAGCCAGAACAAAATGAGAGAAGGAAAACTCAAGCCCCTGCATAAAGAAACTGCTGTTGGGAAAATCAAAGAAACAGACAGCTCTAACTGTTAGTTGTTGTTTGGAAAGGCTGTATCTTTTTGGGAATCATGATCAGGACATGTGGATTGCTTAGGTGTGTTATTAGGGGCTGCGGTCTCTTCTTCGACTGGTTTTCAGTAATAGACATTGAAATGGTCTTTTGTATTGCAGTTTTGTTACATGCTTTAAAGTGTTCCATAACGATATATCCCTCAAAATCCCATTTCCATTTTAATTTTGCAGCTATGGTTATTATTTTCTTAGATAGGGTCAGTTACCTTTACTTTAAACTGTACTTGAAAAGGCTTTTAAAATTATTCTTTTACTGAGAAGATGCCTTGTCCATTCCAAAGCTTGCCAGAAGCCCCTTGCAGCCCTCCTGAACCGCACAGGTCTGGGTTAGACCCCATGAAGGTGATAACGCACATATCAGCTGTACAGTGGGGGGTTACTCATTAGTAAAAAAATAAGCATTTGGACACATTGGTTTGAAAGTATTTTGGTATCTACTTAAACCAAGACCTTGTAGGTCTCCTTCCTGCCCTCTCCACAGAGGCTGTTGTGAGGAAGCTCAAAGCACAAGCACACCATGCCTGCTTCAGACTCCCCAGTGGCCAGCCAGGTCAGGGACTGAAAAGCAGAGGCAGTGCAGCATTGTCATTTTGGTACCGAGACTTCTGGTGATGATAAACCAGAAGTGTGTGAGCTGAAGCTGGTGCTCTCATTTGGATGAAAAGCTTTTCAAAGGATAACTTACATCCTGAGTTTTGTTTCAGTGTACACAGCAAAGTGTGGAACTGCTGCAAGCGGAGTCTGCACTTACTCCTGCAAAAGGACAACTTATCCCAGGCTCCCTGATCATGGAGCACATTTGGGATTCACTCATTCTGGGACCAAGTTATTTGGCATCAGCATTTTGAGAGCTTCCAGCTGAAAGCTGCAGCACTAACAGATCAGCCTTTGCTTTGCAGCTGGTACACACTGGTGGCATTAATTACTTGATGAGTTAACACTTTAGATGTCTGCATTTGGTAACACAAATCCCCGTTTCCCTCAGCCCTTACTTCCTGTGAAGGCAGTGAGGCAGGTACGTCACCCATTTCCTCCACTGCCAACTCACATTCCATTGTAGTCTCTTCTTAAATCCAACACGGTATCTCATCCTTTTATAATGAACAAACAAATGTAATCAGGGATTTACCTAAAGGTGGGTGTAACTGAAATTGGGTGGTCAAGTACTTGAATGCACTTGGATTCTTTCTTATTTCATGATTTGAAATAGTGATAGTAGTGATGGGTGAATGTTCCCAGTTCGGTGGTTTGGCTCTGCATGCAACTGTCTGGTGCTTTCCCTACCAATAAAATGATAGTAACGAGTGTGGTAGTTTCACATCTTCTTTGGTGCTTTCTGCATGTTTGCTGAGAAAATCTTGGACTTGGTCTAATTACAGGACTACATAGAATTCTTAAACTCGGGGAAATTTGTTTCTCATTGATATCCTCATTTGGGGGGTCGGGGGATTGGGTCTGGTGGTTCATTTTTCTCTTGGGTATCTGTTACACTGAATTTAAAATGCAACATTTTATATATGTATTTTTCCCCTGGAATTACTGCTTCTGTATTACATGTTCTAATTTTCAAATGGTACCAAACCCACAAGTTTTTTAAGGACTCTTTCTTTCACTTGAGCTGTTTGTTACCTCGGACATCAATTACTTATTTATCTCTTCTCTGGTGCTTATTAAAAAGACTCCTGACAAGTTTCCCAGACCTTGTGCAGTTGACTTGTTACTCCCTGTCTGTGGCTGAGGCTTCCTGGCGATGCCAATTACAGCTTTGTGCCCTACATTTGGGGTTTGCACAGATGCACTTGTGCTGATGGTGACTAGAACTGGAGCACAACTCCCCATGCAGGCTCCATCTAAGAGCAGCATTGAGAGTGCTGGGGCGGGGGGAGAGGGGGGGCAATGGAGCAGGATGACAGTCAAGGGCTTTGTTGTTGGTTTTTTACTGCTTGTCAATAGCTTGCTCTTTGTATGGAGAGAGATTTCCACTTTCCCAAAACAAACATTTGGTTTTGGACTTAACACAGAGGTATTTGTTTGGTCAGTTTGTAAATACAGCCCAGAATTTGGGGGTGTTTTCAGACTACAGCCACCGCTCAGTTAACTTGGTTTCAGCTGAAAGCAGTGGAAAAGGGAAGCTACTACAATTTGAATGCCTTTAAAATGGATTAAAGAACAGTTACTATATGAGTTTCTTACTAGAACAGGGTTTTCTTTAGGAATTTATCCAGAAGTGAATGTTGACAACCTGGGTCAGTCAGTGTGCTGCTCGCCGGGAGCTGTGCAGACGGGCTATGAACCTGTGGGGCTCTCTGGGAGAGCTGTGGAGGGAGCGAGTTCATCAGAAGGTTCTTCTGGCTGTGATTCATAAGGAAAAGCAACAAATTCAAGAGTTGGTTCACCTGAAATAGAAGAGAAAAAAGAAATTAATGTTTGCTGGAATCTGGTTTCCCGTAATGTTCTCTGGTGCACTTGGATTTTTTTATCATGGATATGTGATGCTTATGAGAGCCTGGAAGCACCTTTCCAAGCTGGTCATAGAATCACAGAATCCCAGACTGGTTTGGGTTGGAAGGGACCTTAAACCTCATCCAGTTCCAACCCCTGCCACGGGCAGGGACTCCTTCCACTAGAGCAGCTTGCTCCAAGCCCCTGTGTCCAACCTGGCCTTGAACACTGCCAGGGATGGGGCAGCCACAGCTTCTCTGGGCACCCTGTGCCAGCGCCTCAGCACCCTCACAGGGAAGAGCTTCTGCCTAAGAGCTCAGCTCAGTCTCCCCTCGGGCAGGTTCAAGCCATTCCCCTTGGCCTGTCCCTACAGGCCCTTGTCCCAAGCCCCTCTCCAGGTTTCCTGCAGCCCCTTCAGGCACTGGAGCTGCTCTAAGGTCTCCCCTTCAGGAGCCTTCTCTTCTCCAGGCTGCCCCAGCCCAGCTCTTTCAGCCTGGCTCCAGAGCAGAGCTGCTCCAGCCCTCGCAGCATTTTTGTGGCCCTCCTCATGCTCCTTAGAAATGGAGGAGCACCAGGCCTGCACTTTAATGACAGGGCATGGTGCACAGCAGCCTGAGCTGCGGTGTTTGTTGCACATTTCCTTCTTCGCTAATCATCTCACTGCCCTTTCTTTGAACACCCATCTTACTCTGCAATGCTGCTCTTGCAGAAGTTCCCCTCAGCTGACCATGCCATTTCTCTGCCTTGGCCTGTCACAACCTCATGTAAGCCCACACTCAGCCATTGCTCCTGAAACTAACGCTTCAGCCTCTTCTCACTGCTGTTTTCCCCAGTTCTGTGAGACTCCTTTCCCTTACCTCACCACCTCACTCCCTGCTTTGCCACAGGCACGAGTGCCCACCCCGACATGGCTCAGCTGTATGTTACCTTTTAGTACAGACTGCTTTTTAGTGTGTGATTCATGGCTTTGAACAGCCTGCTCCAGTGGAAGATGTCCCTGCCCGTGGCAGGGGGTTGGAACTGGATGAGCTTTAAGGCCCCTTCCAACCCAAACCAGTCTGGGATTCTCTGACTCCACTTGCGAGCAGCTCACACGCAATAGCCACGTGAACCCAGTGGCTGATACACACGCCTGCACTGAGGTTAAGGCTTGGACTGACCCGTAGGGAGCAGGGAGCAGGCAGTGGAGAGCTGAGCTTGCCCATTGTAGGGGTACTCCTTGGCCCAGCTGCAGGTCCCCTGCAGCCACACCAGGGATGGGGCAGTGTCACCTCCCATCCATGAGCCACTTAGCGAGCCCTCCACTTCCCAGCTCTCCGGTGTATTCCACAGCTCGCAGCGCAGCCAAATGAAGAGCTTGGTATGCAGCTCAGATGCGCTATCTCAGTATTTCCCTGCTGTTGATTTAGTTACTGATTTTATTGCTGCCAAGCGATTAACGGCGTGGAGAATTGTTGCTCTTTCATTTTATGAGATATAGGTCTAAATATTTGTCAGACTCAAGCTCTTTTGTTTAGACTATACCATTTGAATAGGGAACACATTGCTACGCCTGAGGCAGCTCAGATTTATAGTTCTGTAATTATCTGTCTTGGTTTTTGAGAAGTGCATTCTGTGAAACCACTTTCTTAGCAAAAAGAAGAATTTCTGCTCTTCTGTTTCTTTATCAGGTTATACTTGAGCAAGGGGGAGATTTCAGCAACTCAGATTTCAGTACAAATTCTTTTAACATAAAAACTTTGTTCTATAGTGTGCGTGTCAAGTGCTGCTACCCCGTGTATAGCACACTGAAAATGATGAGAAATAAGAGGGTAAAATGACTTAATTCTCCTTCATGTGTCTTTTTCTTTGGCACAATGCAATTCCTGCAAACCCTTTCCTTCCTTTCTTCCTCCCCTTGTCTCTGCCTCCCCTTCAGCTTGTACGCCTTTATTCTGCCTTGATTGATACCTGAGCAAGTGAGCAGTGCCTCTAATGAACTGTTAAGCGTTTAACAGGGTAGCTAAGGGTGTAAAAAGAAGATGCAGATGCTGAAACGCAGGCAGATGCGTACGAGTGGCTCAGGCTGAATGTGCATTGCCAGCTTCAGGTTTTCTTGGGTTTTATTTCCTGGTTCCCTATGCAATTGGAGCTTTCCAAACACATTCTGCTGGAAATGTAACGCACAAAGGAGGGTTGTGAAATGAAGTTTTGTTAGCAATATCTGTTTAGGGGCTCCAGGGAGGTGGGGTATTTGGCCTAAAATTCCATTTTGGCAGCTTTTCGGCGTGTTACATGCATGGGTTTTGTTTTGTTCCTTTTTGCACTGTGGGCTTCAAGACTCCAACCAATTAATTCTGGAGAAAAGCTTAATGTGGGCTACTCCTCAAGAAGGGGTCTATTTTAACATTCAGTAAACAGATAATCCATTAGGACAACAATATACATTGTGGCAAGTGCTATCCTACGTTTTTTTTTGTCAGCGCTTATTTCTAGTCTTTTGATTTCACTTCCCTCCTGTGGTGCAGTTTCAATCATTCTCCCTCCAATCTTTGTTCCCGTATTCATTGCGAGCTGAAAACAAAGTAAGAAAGAAGCTCATACGTAGCGTTCTATTCTCGGCCAGTTCTTCCTCTATAGCAAGAAGGCGGTTGTATTTGGTCACCCTTTCTCCGCGGGAAAGACCTCCCAACTTGATGAACCTGGCACCCAGTCCGACAGCCTTAAATGAGAAAGTGCAGTTTAAAACTAGAGTTGTGGAAGCGAAGGCATTCTTCCTGATTAAACATGGTATCCTGCTCCTAATTTAACACTCACAGCTTTCTACAGATAAAACCCCTCCTCTAAGGAGAAATAAAACCCCTTCGTGAAAGACTGGTCGCATGCAAACAATAATTTTCACTGGCATATGGGATGGAACTGTATTTGCAAATGTAGCTCTGATCCAAAAAGACTCGATATATTGGTGTGAAGGAGTTTTTTGCCTAAAATATTATTACTACTCAGAAATGTTTGAAGTAACTCAGGGTTTTTTATGCAACCGAACAGATCACGCACACTTCTGAATATCCTCCCTGCTTTGGCAAATTTCCTGTGTGCTCTCTTTAAACTCAAAGATTAACACTCTGTGGGGGGAGAAAAAAAAAAGCAACTCTCAAGAAAAAGGCCATTTTGTAAAACGCTGTTTCTTTCTCAAGCAGAAAGAGGCTTTCTCTTTAAAAACCAGTTCATGTTAAAAGCAGTGTTTTGGCAATTCTGCAATTGAACAGCTTTCAATACGTACCAGATCCACAAGGCTATCATCAGAAGATTCTCCATCTGGGCTTCCTAATATGGTAATTTGTCTTTGACCTGCACATAACGGGAGTGGAAAACCTTAATTAGAGTATATTTTACATATCTGACATAGAAATTGTTTGGACTTTGCATTCTTTTTTTTATCCTTGGGCTACCAAAGCTTAAATGCAAACAGGAGTAAACCCACCGAAACCCAGCTCATCTAAATGTAAACTCTGTAAGTCTGCTGCATTAACACTATGGTTTATTTCCAGCGTGGAGAAGGGCATCTCTACCATTCCAGCCTGATTCCTGTCTCTCACTGATCTGTGGGGTAATGTATTCTTACAGGCTAGGAGGCTGCTCTGTTCATTTGAAATGTGCTCCTTACTACAGTAATGATTTTTGTTCAGTATAAAAAAGGAGTTTACATCCTGAGTGAATTAAAACTTTAAGTTGCTATTTAGTTGCTTTGACATAGAGATTCTGGGCTTTTGGAGCAAACAGATATATTAAATTTGTCCATCTATTTTATAAAAATGAGTAAAGAAAAATAGATAGAAAGAGAAATCCCTATTGAAACTGCACAAGATCGTAGTACTGTTACCACACAGGCTCAGTATTATGTAGTCAATAATGTAAGTAAACTGCAGTTTTAAACACTTTGTACTTGTTTGGATTCCTTAATCATTAATGCTAGTAGCAGTTAAAATTCAGATTACTCCACTACGTCTTCATTTTGTTGAATTCTGATATCTAGTGTATGTCACTTGGCTGCAGTGTCAAAGGGCACCCACACTGAAAACATCAGTGTATTCATTTACTGTAGTTAAGCACTGAATGCTGGTTTAAGCTCCTGAACAGAGATTCGTGAATCAAAACATGAATGTTAGTTTCTTCTTTAGTTTCTAAATTAGAAGTGGCGATAACTATATAAAATGATGTAGTATTTCCATGCTATTTATTGTAGCTTTGACAGACAGCCTCCCCCCCTCTGCCACAACTCTACTCACCGTCTAGAAGTCCAGTAAGTTCTATGAGGTCTGAGACCTTAGTTTGGTTAATATACTTCAGGACAACACCACTGCACTTTGGTACATTTAAGTTTTGGTCAATTTTAAGTTTGGAAATACACGTGGCAGTGTCTTCAGCAATCAGGAAACATTTGGAACCAAGAGCACAGCATATGTTACTCCATTGCTGTCTGTCCTGCATAAAGAATCAGGTAAATAACTGGACTTTATAAAACTAAACTGAAGGAGATAAAAATAAAGAATAAATTTGGATTTAATCCTAAAGCTACTCTTCATATAAACATTATTTTATACTGTATTTTAAATCTGTCCAACTATGAAAAACATGCTACTGGAATTTTGCTTGAATTTTAAGCTCTTGCTAGAAAACATAAATGCTGATCTGGAATTACTGAAAGCTTGCTGCATACAGTATAGTTTAAAATATTTCCATTTAAATTAACTGTAGGACTTTGCTATCTGGTTTTGTTCCTGAAATTTATTCCATTTTAATGGAGTAACAAATAATTTTCTACTGTTTTATTCAGAGGACTCAGTTTTATGTTAACATTTTAATGTCCTAATACTTGTTTGGATATAAAATACTGAAACTGGAGGCAGTCATAGACTCAATGACATGCATAGAGACAGGATGAGCAGAGCTGCAAGGCTGAGCCAGAGGGAACAGCAGAATGCAATGCTTGCTTTCAGCAAAGCTCTGGCGTTTTGGGGGTTTTGTTTCTTGATCTTTAATGCACTGCCCACATGGTACTGAGATTTAAGGATAAATAAAGGACAAGGATATGTAAATAATTTGAAAGCAGAAATTTATCAACTAACATAGAGTTATCACATGAAAAACATTATTATTATAGTTAATCATTCTGCCACTAACAATTCTTTATCTGCAGATCAGACGGACTTTTGTACCAATGTAGTTGCAATCTGTGTAAGTGTCCATTCCTCTCAGGATTTTAAGCCCACACATAAGTGAAAATGAAGCTTTTGACAGCTGAACAAATGTTAAAACTCAAACACTCTGCTGTCTGGCAATGAATTGCTGAACTGGTACCAGAACTAAGCCTCAAGGGCTTAAAGATCTGTGGCAAAGATGTGGCATGGGCAAACCTTATAGATTTGGGAGTGAGGGGAGAAGCAGGAGAGGCATGTCCCTTAGCAGTATTCTAATCCCAACTGCACTTTACTGTCTGTGGAGGTTCTGCTGCTGATTTTCATATTGCAGTTGTTCCTTCATAAAGATTATCATGGAAGTCTGCAGGCCTGGCAGGAGTGGGGAATAAACTGCTGGTTTGGAACATGGGTAATTCAGAGAGTCAGAGTGAAGCAGTGCAGGAAGACAGTGAGGTAACAATTAATAGAGACACTTGAAAAATGAACTTTTAAAGTTCCAGTTAAGAATAAACTCAGATGGATTTTGCAGTTCATCTGCTTTAGAATTATTTATTCACTGGGCAGATTCACAAAGACAACCTCACTGTGCTTCCCCTCTAATCACAGCCGTCATGTTTTGTTCATGAAAACAACACCTCATATTTATTTTAAAGGAGATAATGTGTAAAGTTTGACAGCAAGAGCGATATTTATGAAGTTCTGCATCTGCAGGATCCAGGTCTGCAATTGTAGGTTCTGCTACGATTAAGTCCTGATCTATCGTGTCATACATGGAAACAATCTTAGCTATGTAGAAATGATAATAAAGTTACTCAATCTGTTTCTTTCACCCATCTCTAACTTGATAACATGCTTAACAGTATTTTACTTTATTGTTATAATCTATCAGCCACACTAAACTAACTCCTCTAACTTTGATTGCAATAGGAAATACATGAGATCTTACAATCACTTTAATCCCTATCACACAATGCTGCCAGTGACAGGCTTGGTCAGGCTTTGGGAATAAATCTCAGTCATGAAGAATAGCAGCAACCTTTTTTTTTTTGAGGGATTTGAAGGAATATACAGCTATGTCCAAATTTTAGATATAATATAATATACATAGCAACATATAACTTGAATTTTATAATTTTATTTTATAATTTGAATTATGGAAATAATGTAACAAAATGCAAGGAAAATGTAATAAAAATGGCACAGTGGCTCAGGGAAAAATAAGCATTTTCTTGTAATTCTTTAAAATGTTTGTACTGACCACCTTCTGTTCATGCCAGGATTATTTTCATCAGGAGTTGTGTCAAAAGTACACAAAGATTTAGAGTGACTGTCAGTTACAAATATGCAAATGAATTGATAATTTTTCTAGTGATATATTTATGCTGAATGACTCCAAAAGCAGAAGCTTTGTATTTTCTTTTCTGTAAACATGTGAAAAGTTCAGTGATTTGCCACTGAACAGTATTATCAGCTTCCCAAGGACTGCACTGTGGTATCTTACCTCTTTTCTTAAGGGATCTATTAATGCAATAATAAAAGGGAATTTGTCAGTCAGCTCCACATACATGTTAATCATTTCATCAGGGCTTTTGAATGTTCCAGTGAGTATTTCATATTTTCCTTTACGCTAGAAAGTAAAGTAAAAAGCATAAAACATAAGGAAGGTAATGATTTAAAAACCAGAGCGCTAATGTAAGCACACAGCTCTTGTGACACCAGTATCCCTATCAATGCAGTGGGTTGTGTGCTCTTCAATAAGCCCCCATTCATTTGTCTGCTTTACTCTGCATGTAAGTGCCCAGCATATCGTTATAGAAAACTCTGCCAGGGGGCTCATGCCAAAATCTCTGAGCCATGCCACTCCTAAACCAAAGGAGATCTATTTCAGCATTTTTAGGGAACTCTGCCCATTTTACACTGCTTTATGATAGCTATCAGTATTTGACATTTTTATTGACTCTTGCATGAAAAGTTTCATTAATCACTTCCCCCCCAGAGCTAACTTTGGGTCCTTATTTCATAAAGAAAATACTGCTAGGGGAAAAGAGTGCACCCCAGTGCTCAAAACGTAGGTGCTGCCTTTCCTTGTCCCTCACCCCTCTCAAAAAGGGCTAGTTTAAAACGAGTGTCATCATTATGGGAAGCACAAACTGCAGGATTATTAAGAGCAGACTGTCAGACTGTGCCAGAATAGCCACTGCTTTAGTGACTTCAGCAGTTCAGTAACAGAAAGTTAGAGAGTAACTGTAATTCATTGGTTAAGATTTTTCTTGTTCTGGTATATGGGATACAGACACCAGACTGTCAGGAAACCAACTGCTTTAACGAAAGATACTAGTCACTACAGTACACCCAAATTAATCTCTTTAGATATTAAATGGAATAGGAAGGTTTTTTTCTGCTTAAAGAGAAACCTGATAAATTTTGGAACAAGGGGCAAGAACTTTCAGACTTCAGCTGCAGATAAATAAACTATCAAATAAAAATCAGAATGAAAAGGTTAATGCGGATACAGAATGAGATGAATCTCAGTGGGTACAGAATTGTACTATGACAGGAAGGTTAAGGTAGTTTGAATTAAACAACGGATATAGTATAATGGAGAAATAAACATGTAGTGGTGCTAAGGAATTGCAGAAGTATATTTGTGTAAATAATTTCTTGCTCTTCATCCTTGAAAGTAAGGTGGATAGGAGAGAATTATTTCATTTATACCTTGTGGTGAAATGAAAAAAACCAACAAACATCAAAACAGGATTTGTTGCTTAATACTTGAATTCAAAATTGCCTAAGATGTGATGTGAGATGAAGAACAGAGCTTGTAAACAGAGGTGTTTGCCCATTAAAGAGTTTGCTATGTTTGACCCAGACTGATCTGAAAAATCTGAATTAATAAATTAAACAGAGAAAAGGACTAAACCTGGCTGGTGCAGTCAGGCTTATACCATTTCAGTGATTAGTTAAATCATGAAAGGAACAGAGATTTATGCATGTAGGACAAAGCTATAATGGGGGTCTGCCTTGGTCCAGTGAGCCTTGTTCCATGCCACCAGTATGCTGGGGAGGAGGAGGAGGAATACATCCATTCTCCCTGCTCCCACCGCATCAGGCTACCAGAAGGATGTCTGCATGTCTCATCCCCTTGCACTCACAAGCCAGTAACACATTTGTTACACTTGTAGGACTGATTTAAACGCAAAGACAATTCTTTTGGTTTGCTTGATTGCTACCTTAAAAAATTAGTTAGAAGCTTCGAGGTGAGTTTGCAACGTAATGATAATAATGTTAACCAATGGCTATATTTCTCTGAAAGAACAAGATAGATATTGAAAATAACTTACATAATCCATTAATTCATGAGCAGCACAATTTATTGCTAAGTACATATCTTTTCCTAGCTGCAGGCTTCTATTGTCGCAAGCTGTTTGCATTAGGAGTAGCAGTTGTTCTAGATTATCACATCCTGTTATTGGGCATCCTAAGTGTGATATTCTTTTCGAGGCTTCTTGCTGCAAGTAAAACAAAAATAATTACTTTATGTACACACATGCATATATATTATAATTGTATATATATTTTCACTGTATTTCAGTCTGCATTCAGTCATCAAAACATAAATCTGTTATCAGAGATTCCATTGGCAGCTTTAAGGACAATTTTCTATGAATTAGGGATGATCAAGTGCTAGTGAGTAGAGAGATAACTATCTTTGGAAATATGTCTAGTCATGTTATAGTTCTTGTACTTACATGGCCAATACTGGCTTGCAAAAAGACTTCAAACACACTTTTAACAACCACTGAGTTGCTATGGATGCTGTGTAAAAGTTGACAGTGCTGTGGACCATCTCTTTGCAACAAAAACATAATCTCTACTTTTCAACAGCTTTTACTCATTTATCCTCAACTACAGCTTTGATACTCCTTCTGTGGAGTGTTCGAGAAACACTAGAATCTTCCTGGACTTCTAGAAGGAACAAATTTCATAGAGGGGAAATACCTCAAGCACAGCTCCATAGAATTGTCTGCCTGAGGAACAGTGTTCTTGGACACGAGCTGCAAGCAGAGCTGTATCAAGAAAACCCTTCATGTGTCCTTCTATTGTCAGGTATTTTTGTAGGTTTTTCAAACACTGATTTTTTACTTTAAAGCCTGTAAATTTTGGATTATAAAGAGTGACCTTAAGTTGCCCAGAAAGCAGCAGGATATAATCCTAGGTTAGACTGGAAACGACAATTGGAAAGCATGAGTTTTGAGGAGAATTAGAAAATGAACTACAGAGGTTAAGTCTGCATTTTCATGTGAGTGTCAAGGTACCCATATGTTGTGCCTTGTTCATTCTATTAAAAGCATGATCTTTATAAAATCATTTTTTTCTGTCTATACTATAGCATATAGTAATTCCTGTCTATACTATAACCTTCTACACTCTCAGAATGGAGAGCAAAATCCACATGGTGTTTTGATCCCATTAAATGGAAAACTCATCTACAAACTACAGGCTTTGAAGTGATCTGAGTCATACAAAATAATGTCCTGTGCACATTGGAGTGCTGACCTTTAGCTCCTGGTTTGTATCTGCCACTATCTATAACCTGAAACAGGAACTGAGAACTTAATGCAGCATAGCCTTGGGTGAGACCTTGGGTGATATGGTTTAGTGTGAGGTGTTCCTGCCCATGGGAGGAGGGTTGGAACTTGATGTTCTTAAGGTCCTTTCCAACCCTAACTATTCTATGATTCTGTGATTAAGAGGGGAGTTATGCTCCCTGAGTCAGGAAACAGCATAATATGCAAATCTTACTGGTTATAGTTTTATGGCCTACATGGTCAAAAAGGCACATTCTCTGTTGGCACTATAGGCCTGAAAAATGCTTGTTTGGATAATTTACCAGGATTTCTATATGAAAAATGACTGGATTCCAGAAGAATTTCCCCTTTCTCTTATTGTTCCACAGGAAGGGAAGGTATGGCCAGAAGCATCCAAATTAGTATGTAAGATACGAACATCTGGAACACTTAAAAGTCTTGCCTTGACCTTTCCAAAGCAGTAATGTAGATTAATGCTTCATTTCCTTAGAACATTTTGGTTCCCTGCTGTTGTTATTACTATTCTGAAGGCTTAAAATGAAAGTCTCTTTTCTTACCGTGGATTTCTTCCCTGCATTTTGTGCTTTGCCTTTCTTACTGTCTGGTACTCGAGGACTGGGCTGGTGGGGGTAAAACAAGAAAGAAATCAATTTCATGGAAAAGTCCAAAAAGGTCATACAAATAAAGTGACTGAATTTTGGCCTAAAGAGATTGCAAATATTTGTTAGGATATAGCTTCTGTTTTGTCTTGAATACTATCAGCAGCTATCCACTTTCATTTTGTGGTGGTAACTCATTTCAAATCTCAGAATCATGGAATACCAGGTTGGAAGGAGCCTCAAGGATCATCTGAGCCAACCTTTCTGGGCAAACCATGACCTAGACTGGTTGTCCCAACACCCTGTCCAGCTGAATCTAAGCAGTGTCCAATGGTGGGAAATTCACCACTTCCCTGGGGAGATTATTCCAGTGGTTGATTGTTCTCATTGTGAAAAATTTTACTTCTGTGTTGAATTTAAATCTCCCTGGGATTAACTGTACCCATGACCCCCTGTCTTTTCCATGTGACCCCTTGTAAAGAGAGAGTCTCCATCTCCTTTGTAGCCACCCTTTCAATACTGAAACATGGTGATAAGGTCTCCCCTAAACCTGTATAGAAATGTTCATTTCTACATGGGCATCACTCCAACCATTGTTTCAAAAGATTCTCACCAAGTCTGTCAAAAATACAGGGGATCTCAGAAATTATTATGAAGACTCTAACAGCAACAGCACCTTGAATAATGCATGTTGTGTGTAGCTGTGTGTGATTTAGCAAGCTCAGAACCATGTATTGTATACTCACTGTGATACCATTCACTCCCAGGATACTTTTTCAGGTAATCAGACAGTCCTACTATGCTTAGAACACTGTTCTATTTTATCTTTGTTAATTTAATATCACCAAAAGGCCAATGCTTATTCATCTGTCAGAGAAACACGTCTTCTAACCTGTGCCATAAGACGAAGCCTGATAACAGGCTAAATGTTCCATGTTTAATTTTAAAAAGAGAATAGAAATAGACCAAATGAAGTACATCACAATATTATTACACATTCTTATTGTACCTCTTTGCTTAGTGGATCCAACAGTCTCATAATTTCTTTCTGTATATCCAGAACTCTTTCTAAGCCCTGAAATTAAACAACAGCAATCTTCAAAAGGAAGAGATATTATTTCCTTTTTAGCAGGTTAAATCAGATGAGAGAGAACACTTATTCTAAATGTAGATCTTAAGTCTTAAAAAAACCCCAAAACTATTATAAGCTTCCTAAATGCAATCCTCCCCACCCAAAAATGCATGAAGTATCAAATGAGAAAGGGTTAGTAGCAGTGGCATGAACATGAGTATTTGGTCATGTTGCTGAATGGGATGGCAAGAAAAGTAGTCTCTTCTTCTTCAAAAGAAAGCCTTTCCAAGTCTAACATGTGGCATTATCTCAGTCTGTATAATATCTGAGGAATGGAAAGTTGATAATCACTTTTCACAATCGTAACTCTAAGACTTCCTAAGTGGAAACTCTGGCAAGATTGAATGTATTTACCTTCAGAACATTACCAGAAAGCAGGGAAAAAGAAATCGCTGTCTTAATTTTAAACATGGGAACGACGAACACTCTGATTAAATGAATCCATTGCTTTTAGTGTTAAGACCCTTTTTCCTTTTTTGCTTAGTTAGTAACAGTTTAATGCTAACTTCATAAATCCCATTTCAGATTTTCTTCAGCTGTGCCAGCAAAAGAATACTGAAGGGGGCAGAAGTCAGTCACAGCTGACAACACACCAACACAGGACGAATGGTTACGGTTTTCGCAATGCAGCAAACATCTTGCTACTCTCCCATGAGCACTAGGAGGCATTCTGCCTTTGAAAGGCACAGAATTAGCAAACTTATTCAGAGCTCTTGGTGACGATTCTATAAAGTTAAAGGAAAAAGAGAATCGAGCTCAGCAATTTGTTCAGGTCACCAGCATACAAAGTAGAAATCACATCCCTAATGTAGGCATCTTGTGCAGATACATTCTTTAATGCAACACATGGCTAAACAAAAAGAGAAGGTTGATCCAGGCTGACAGACTGGATCAACCATCCTTCTTGCCCCTTGAATAGATTTTGTTCTGCTTTGTACTCCATTCTATCTTCACAATGCCATTTTAAAAGCAATTTATTCCCAAAGATTTTAGGCTCTCCTATGAATTTAAGAGTTTTGTTATTTTTGTGTGGTCTGTCAACTGATACTATTTATAATCTACTAATGTAAAATCACAATCGAAACAAAATTAAAATCCCTGACTGTGTAACACAGTTGCCCTACATCATCTTCAATGCACTGGGGTTTTTTTCCTCTAGCACATACATTTTTAAATTGAAATCTTCATGTACCTTCTTTTAAGTTTTCATCTATTTACTTCTTTTAATGTTCCTAGTGTTAGAATTCTGCACTAACATTTGTTAAAAGTTTGGCCTTGCAAGCAAACAAAAAAATGAAAGATACAATTTGTAAGGATTATATTGCAAAGTTCCAGGTACTCATGTACATATATAGTTGATATTAAGTCTATAGAATACATATATATGAACATAAATGAAATGGTACCTGTTTGAATGATAAATGAACGGGTGGTATAAGCATAACTTCTTTCACTAATTTCAGTTTTGCAGTTTTTTCACAGTTCAATACAGTAACCATTGGGAGTGGTAGAGTCATTTCTTTAGGTGAATCCTGTAATTGGGGGTACCAATTAATAAAAGTGCTAAATGAACATTAAACATTAAAGTAACATATTTAATGTTTATAAAAATGTTAAAAATCAGATTTACATAAATTTATATAAAATGTAAATATATATAAAACTTATATACTTGAGTTATGGCACAGGGCTCAAAGGCTGCTACAGGCAATGGTCTTAAAGGTGTATTCCATGAGGTATATTTAACACCACTGTCACAAGGGACTACTGGCTTCAGAATTCCAGAGTAATTGTGATAACTGGGATAAAATAAATAAAAAGGACAAAAGTCACATGTACCTGATCGTGTTTCAGCAGTGAGATATGTAAGTACAACGGGACACGGTTAATGGTGGCACCAGCCTTAGCTATAGCAAGGGATGTTCCCCCAATAGCTAAGCTGCCACAAAGCACCAATTCAACGGGTTCTGCAGGTGGGATCATTTTCTCTGGAACTGACACCTTCTTTCCTGCAAGTCAGAGACTAGTAGTTAATTATTTTCTTGGTTTAAAACATGTGCTTATGTACCACAGTTCTATGTAAATATGCTACTGTCATTTCAGTTCTATCCAATGTATTACAAAAGAATCAGTTGTTTCATATGAAATGACGTTATAAATATGCAAAGGTCACTCTGGTTTCAAATGTATTTCAGATCCATTTCTTTTGGAGATGTTCAGCCACTGAAATCTGTGGTTTTATTTATCTATGTTTATATCCAGTAATGTTGCCTCATTTTTCAGGTTCCTTTCATAACCGTGATTTCAGTATTCTTTATCCTTCTCCTTTATATGATCAGCTTTTGCAAAACCAGCTTAGAGGATGACATAATAACCTGATTTTGGGGAGTTCCCATACTTGATTTCTTCTAATAATGTATGTGAAACAAATTTAGTCCTATTATAGTTGGGTCTTCCAATGAGAAAACAAGTATTTTACATAGTCTACATTTTCAAAAGGAATTATTTCCCTTTCACACAGAGTAGAGTAACTGCTGCCAAAACGCTTGAGACCTAGCAGTCTCCACTATCATGTTTATTGCCTACAGTGCTTACAAAAACTTGTACAGTAAACACCTATGTGAAACCACAGTAAGTACTCTGATTCTCAACACTTTTGTACTGGGGACTTTTTTGTTAACCTGACCAACTACTTTGGTTCCTAATAGGAGTGCAGAACAAGTTTTTATTTCAATAAAGGATAAATATTACAGGATACAACTGATATTTTATGATAAAATGTTCTTAATAGGACCTTAATTGGGATATGCAGAGTAGATAATACATCGTTTTCATCATATAAACAGATTCTATACTTCTTTCACTGAGGATGAAAAGCTACATACATAGACACTAGTAATCCAGTACTCAGCAACTTTGACAAAGCACAGTGTTTCCAAGAGATCCTTCACACTACACTACTTTGTAACCTGCATAAATTACACCATAGATGCTCTGAAAGCACCTGCTGCTGGAAGTCACCATCTGTTAGTGGTCTGGAACAACAAGGAGCTTTATAATCATTGGCTGTTAATAGTAGGTGTTGATTATAACAATAATATTACAGTCAATGCCACAATCAAGTATTAAGAAAACATAGTGATAACAAGTAATATATATGTCAGCAGAAGCTTGGCTAAAAGTATAAGATGCAACATAATGATATGTGGATGGTCCTGACAGCTGCAGATAATACATTTTCCATGGCAGGGGGGTTGGAACTAGATGATCTTAAGGTCCTTTCCAGCCCTAACTATTGTATGATTCTATGATTCTATTTCAGCTCAAAGGTGAATTTACTGTGTGCATACCTAACATATTAGTTGGGAGGTTTTACTAACAGTATATGAGACTGGAAACTAAACTGCTAAGAAATAATAATTTGCCAAAATTTTCTGCCCTTTGAATAAATGATAAAAAAAACTTTTTTTTTTTTTTATTTTTTTTTTTATTTTTTTATGAGGGTGATGCATCTATGAAGATAACATATGGTGCTTTTTCCCTTTGGGATTTTAATCCGGGCCACTATACTTCCCCTCTTTCCCTACTCTCACACCATTTTTTCCTTTAGTAGGATTGTTTACTGCTTTTTACTATGTTCTGTCCATCAATCCCATCTCATCCCCTTCCTTCTTCTTCTTTTGCTTTTCACCTTTTCTTGGTGTTAGCAAGAAACTTCCCTTCCTCCCTCTTTCCACTCTTTTCAACTTCTATCTTAATTCTATTTCCCTGTTCAGTGCTGTGATTCCCTTTTCTTTCCTTATCATTTTCATTTTTATTATTCATTTGCATCCTCCTCCATTCTTATTCCTCACTCTGAATATTAATAACCTCCTGTCTAAGCCAACTGTAAAACAAAGGCAGAAATGCATGTGAATGATGAGAAAACTGTATTCCCCCCCTCTCATTTCTGCAGTAGAAACTGCAGAAATGCTGTGATCAGAAAGATTTAGAAGAGAGTAACCAAACCCTTTGACCATGAGACATCATGTAATGTGTCCACAGAATCCTTCAGAAAGTATTTTAGCACCCTTATCAATATCTGTATTGCAGAAAACATTACAATGAAGTAAAATAAAACCTTGTTTTGCTGTTTTTTTCCCCCCAGGTAGTGCTGTTGCTGGTGGAATGCATGAAGGGGATTCTTGGCCTTTTTCCTTTTCTTCTCGCTTTCGAATTTCTTCTTTTTCCTCTACCTTTTTTGTAAAGTATTCACTGAGGGAAGAGACATAAAGATTATTGTCTCTATTAACAATATTATGTTCTAATATTTGTTTTGTTAATATTAACAATATAACAAAATATATTTACAATATTAATAAAATATTGTTAGATATGTGACAAGCAGACACAGATAGATGGCAAAGAACATGCTAAGAGGTGGATTAAGGGCATCTACTTAAGCTTCTGCCATAGACTCATTGTGTGAAGCTAGAGAAGCCAATAAATGACTTTTTTTTTTGTAGTCTTCTGCAGTGTTGGTTAAACAAAAAGAAACACAAGCAAGTATTATAAACGTTAAAGCATGCTTTTCAAATCACAGTGGTTGGAAAGTCAGCTTTGAGCAGACAATTTTGGCATGAAGGATGTATTTGCTTTTCGTGAGTATTAACAGATCCTGTCATAACTTCACGACATACAGCAGCCTGGCCTAGGTTGCTAATCCAATAGACAAACTGTATACTGGTTATCTAAGCAGCTCCAAGCTCAGAAGTGGCAGAATTTCAATTACATGCCCAAAGTCATGGGTCACACTCACCCAATTCAGGCAAAGGAAGAATGTAAGATATATAAAGTACTGTAAACAAGGCATTAAAATCTTATTTAGACTCACTTCAGTTGGAAGAATTTCTTCCCAGTGGAGACTTTACTCCCTTCATCAAGGTTTCCCCAAAGCTAATCCACATGGAAGGCAATTAAGTCTGTTTGCTTGAGACTGTGTTAAGTGTGGCAGGCCAACCCCTTAAAGCTGTGTCATTTCCCTCAGTGATATAGCTGAAAGAAACACTTCTGACTACAACAAAGGATGATATTACTGCTTCCAGGGTAAAGCAAGCCACTAATGTTGTCTGGTAGCTCCTCTAATGTTAGTGTGAAAACACATTCAGATACATCTGTGATAATTTTACCTTACTTCTTTTGTTTTTTACTTATAAAATCCAAACATATTTCTTTAGATGGAAAAACATGGCCATTGTATTTCACTTTGGGATGCTCCCAAGAAGAAATGTTTGTATGAAAAAATACGGATGTTTACCACAGAAACTGTATTTCCAAAGAAAATAATTGCCTCAACTAAGAAGCCTTTTGGAGTAGCTTGCACATAAGGAAGACTCCTGCACATAAGGAAGACTCCTGCACATAAGGAAGATCTGTGGATTACCTTAATGCAGAAGACACACACAGAGGCATTTTGTACCACTGTTATTCTGCAGTGCAATGAACAGAAGGGGAGTAGCAGTCTGAAAAAACATTCCCACTGAATTAAACTGGTGCGAATGAGTTTCATAAATGGAAACTTTGACTCATGAACATGTCCAAGCATTTTTTTCTTAAAGACTCTTTATTTTTGTATCCCATGTATGAAACCTTGTAAAAACCAGCACAATTTTCGTATCATAATTGCGAAAAAAGCAGGAAATAATATGATGCATGTACCTGAGACATCATGTTCTAAAAATATTTAAAAAACAGTAGAAAACATTTTTTATATGTTTTTAATTTACAATATAAATTAATGGTGTATATTTCAGATGCAATAATTTGCATAATAAGCAAGACCTACCCAAGCATCTTATCAACTTCACCCTGGTCAGTAGGCTTCATGTCTCTTAACATTGTGCTCAGTGATTCATTGACCCATTCCACAGCAGCATTAACAGAGTTATTCCTTTCTTTCTCATCAGCTTCAATTGTTTCAGGTAAAGCATTCACAAGTGTTTGAAAATGCGAAGACATGACAACAGAGCAAATCCTCTGCAAAATAAAAACGTTAAAAGGCTTAAACCACTATTCGATTTAATAAAACACTATTTATTGATTTCTCACTTGGAAATGGCATTTGAAGGACTAAGAAGTATTTGTTCTTATCAACTCTATAAGGACTTTTCTCCAAATTTACTGTTTGCTTCGCTTTTTCATCCGTTTCTTCCTAATCTCTGGTAATCACAGATGTTATTCAAGTTTCTTACCTCAATTACAACTACTTAGGTAAAAACCTCCTGACAGAGCTGGTTTACACATACATTTTGTTATCAGAATAGAATGAAGTTATTTTAAAGACTATACAGTCATTAGAAGGTTTTATTGCAGCTGTTGGTAGCCTGTTGTACCTTGATTCACCAGCTTTCATGCTTAATGTCATCCCTCATGATAGGTTACATTTTGTCTTACTTAAGTAATTTAAACTTACATTTCTGTATTGCTGAAGAATGATATTTAAAGAGAATTTCCTTAATGAAGAAATCATTTACAAATATCACAGTGCTGCCTGCATTAACAGTATTACCTTTGCATAGTGTGAGTAGCTAAGAAATGCTATTTAATTCAAGAATGAGGTGAACCCTAGTTTAGCTGAGAGGAAGCAGAAACAATTACTCCAGAACAGCTAGACTTGCAAACACAATATCTTGAGTATTTGTGGTTGGGGAAGAGATGGCAATGCACCACTAGTTTTGCACTGTAGGTGCTAGATGATCATGTTTGACTTAACTATCACCCACATCAGCTTATTAGCTCAGTGTAAAAACCTGCCTTCACCTATACTGTGTTTTTCACCTGTACACATTTTTCTTTAGGATGTGAGTAGAAGAGTACTTCTCCTTGATTCCTTATTAAAAAAAATCAACCAGGAAGAAGCAGCTCATACCCTCTCATAGTTTCTAACTGTACAGTGTGTTTCCACTTCCAGTGTTGGCTGACCAACTCCATCAAGAACTTTTCTTCCAACTAATTTGGATATTACTGGAGCTTTTGAAAATGTAGAAAAGTAGTTAGCCTTAAATGAAAGAGAAAGAACTTTGTTAAAAGTCAATTTCTATGCAAAGAGGAGTTTATTACAATAAGTATTTTCAATCGAATCCACCATTGAGCAAATTCATTTATATTCTGCAGTATTCAAAATATTTCTGTTACTGAACATTTACTTCTGTAGTATACCCTTGAGAATGAGACTCCAGGGAACAGAACCAACTCATATCTAAGTGTGGAAGTCCAAAGCCGCATCCAGGTTAGATGAACATGTGTTTTATTTAGCAAAGTTAGCGATGAGTATCCAAATCTCCTTTACTCTCCTAAAAACCAGGCATTTGTCCAAAGCTTACTTGGCTTTATAGAGAATACCAAAATTAGTCATTGTGCTACTCATTAAACTGATTTCTATTAGAATTCGCATAGCCTCCACCTCCACTGTGCGGTGAGGTGCTCTAAAATAATGGGTTCGTCTGTGGACAAGATCTTGAAAGAATGCATGTCTCTTCTCTCTCATAAGGAAAGAGAAAAATCCTGGCCAAGAGTAACTCTTTAAAATCCGTAAAGAATGCTACTAGATCCTACTGGTATATTAAAATTCCTGTAGCATGTTTTTATTTATTAACATCTATTAACATGTAGTTATTAAGCTTTATATTACAATTTTTTTCCCTAACAATAAAACTAGAACCAATCTTTAACCCAAATCCTCCTGCTTAGAAAAAGTTCTCATGTGAAATGCTATGCATAAAATTGTGTACATGCTGCACACAGGGAAAACAATAAGTATATTTAGAATATATTTCTTGCTTATAGGAAGTATGTAATGTCCCACATATCTAATAATGTTTCAAGGTTGCTTCATCAAATACATATGTACATGAGAACATATGTTCTTATGTTGATGTGTCTCAACACTCAATAACGTAGTATTAAAGATCTTCATAGCAGATTTAATCTGGAAGAGAAGCTTGTCAGGAAGTTTTTCAGTATCAATGATAACTACTTCTTTTGTAGATTCCTCTCTTACAGAACATACTTGGTGTAAGGTTATTGATCACCAGGACCAACTCTCCTAATTAGAAGTGGGGTTTTGGTTATCCAGAACTGAGCTAACAAGGCCAGCACAATTTTAAGGAGTTGTGATTATGCTGCACTTAGCAGCAAGACTCAAGACAACTGGTATAGCTAGAGGTCACTACTCCATAGGAAATCTGGGATTTTAGGTTAGGACGCTTTGAGGTCTATGAAAGATGGAAACCTGGACTTCTGGCAGGCAGAGCTCTCTTGCTTCTTCCAACATGGTCTTTAATGGACCTCTTAAACTGTCATCATCCACCTATGTGAATTTATTCAGGGCTCTGCCCATATTTAATAAACACTGATGTTGCTTTACCAAAAGGATTAAGTTGCTACTGAGGTTTATTACATACTTCCTTACTAGTTTCATTCTTTAGTCTGGTATCAGACACAGTCACGGAACCTTGAATGTACCAAATGGGAAAACCAGGAAACGCAGCTACATAGAAAAGGGACATGCCAAACACCAAGCAAAGGTGTTAGCAGTTCTAGTGCCCTCCCACTAGTGATAGCAAAACTCTTGGAGATGGGAAATGGTGGAAGATGCAATGAAGTATTTCACTTCCACAGCCACTTTCACATCAGAGAACATATCAGAATTTATTCAAGAGTTTCTCACTATTGCAGTGATGGTAATTCCAATATCACCACTAACAGACGTTTCATTAGAACTTCTGTCTACAGTATTCTGCCAACTGGGAACAATAAAATTGGTCCGATTCTTGACACTTCCACTGCGGCCCATTTGCTTTTCAGGAGCAGCTGCAGCATGCTGCAGCATGGATAGCACCCAGTCTCCTATTGTCACCGGCCCCAGACAACGCCATGATAGGCAGCACCTTTGTTAGGGACATCCACCTGTGCCCTCCTAAGCCTACACAGAGTCATAGAATGGTTTGGGTTGGAAGGGACCTTATTTTGGTACACAAAACCAGCACAGGACAAAGCCCCGATGCTGTGGAAATGTATTTGGCCCAGTGTCAAAGTGCCACCGGTCGCAAAGGTAAAACCATCGCAAACCTTGTGGGAGTCAAAGCCCATCTAAGGTCAGACAGGGCTTGGAGCAACCTGCTCTAGTGGAAGGTGTCCATGCCCATGGCAGGGTGCTGGAACTGGATGAACCTTAAGGTCCCTTCCAACACAAACCATCCTGTGATTCTATGAGTCGGAGAAGTTGAACACCTCTCATCAACCTGTTGGTTGACCAAACCCAAGGCGCAGGCAGCATCCCTTTTGCCTGAGGGCAATTACAGAGCCCGGCACCTCGCCGGGTACTGGGGGGGAGCCGCGGGGAGGCCCGGTACGGCGTGCATCGGGGGGGCCTCCCCTCCGCTCCTCGCCCCTGTAGTGAGTACAGGAAGGAAATTGACCATCCTGCCCGCCGAGGAAAGCAACCCCCGGGCCCTGCAGCCCCTCAGCCCGGCGCGGGGGGCGGCTCTGCGGGGTTTCCCTCAAGGCTGCGCGCTGCTAACCCCTCCCCGCACTACCAGCTCCCCGTAGAGATCCCCGGGGCTCTGGGGGAAGAGGGTGTTGAGCGCGTCCTCCATCCGCTGCGGCACTCCGTGGCTTCGGTAGTACTCCGCCGCCTCCATCCGCATCGCCCGCAGCCTCTGCCGTGCCTCGGACTCCATGGCGCGGCTGTGGCCGGGCTGGCTGCTAGGCGACGGCTGCCCCAGCTCTCGCGAGAGCGGCGCGCCGGTACCGCCATCCCATCGGGAGGTCCCGGTGTGTCCTCACGGTGCTGAGGAGGGGGTGAATGTCGGTAAACGGGGGTTGCTGCCGTGGAGCCGCTGATGAACCCCCTGCCCGTGCTGGGCTGCTGGGCTGGGTGCTGCAGAGCCGGGCGGTGGGGTGGGTTGGGTTGGTTTCCTTCATACCGCGCGTGTCGGCGCTTCCCTCAGGCTGGCTGTGGTGATTCAAAGTCAGAATGCCGGGAGCAGGTACTCTTTAGGTTTAAAAGTCTCCGAGCAACAAAATGGTGTGAAATTATCATCCTGAAAGAGAGACAGATTATGGTTTGTGAAATGTCTAGTGAGGAGAACGCCGCAAAGTGCCCCGGTAACTCCTGTGTTTAAAAGCTCTTTACTTTCAATGAAAAGAAACGTTTCACAACCTAAATGATCATTTTTAGTCTGCAATTTCCTACGAAAAAACTTTCACTTTGTTACACTGTTCATTGGTAATTTTGTTGAAGTAACTGAAAATGGAGATACTTAAAAAGCTGTTAGCTGCACACTTCCTCAGCTCTAAAATCAATATGTGTAGACCTTTGCTCATTGTGTGTTCGCTTCTCTGGGTGGGGTGATAATGAAGTAAAATCCCTACTGAATCGTTTTCCTTTCCTTTCACATCCTTCAGAAATAATATGGTGCCTCTCCAGAGAGTTAAACCCTCTTTTCTTTCAAGCTGTTTCCTCAGAGTAAGTTTCTAAACTGACACTACCTGTTCCTTGAGGAGAGCAGGCAGTGAATACCTCATTAGGTTTTCCTCCTTCAGACCACGTTAGCACGATGGGCGGCTGCTCCTTTGGGTACGTTACTGTGGACTAGTTCCAGGTCTGTGTTACGTCTGTGTGCTTGGCCAGGAAAGCTCCAGTTTAATAAAGTATTCCTGGAAGAAGACTTGTGGAGGTAACTGGTGTCGTGCTCTGGGAGCATCCTCAGTATGCTAGATAATACAACCCAATGCGAGAACCGTGCCTTCTGATACATTTCAAGTGCCTCTAGATCAGTTTCCCACGTTCTGCCTTTTAAAGGGCTCTAAATAAAATGCATCATAGAGAAACCGCTTCTTCCCAGATGGTATTGATTAACCATCTGGGAAAAAAAAAAACAAGTTATCAGCTTTACCTTTAGGACAGCAGTGACCTGAAGCAGATTGATACTTGGTTTATTTAGTAACCTTGCACTGTTTTATTTAATAAACCATTTGAAATACTAGTAAGGATTCCCCTCAAGTATTTATCACTTTTGGTACCTGATCAAGTGAATGTTACATGAATTATCTGTATGGCCATGTAATTTCCATTAACAGTAATAGTAATTGTAAGCATGTAGAAAGAGGATGGCTTATCCTGTGATCCTACCTATTATGCAGTAGTTAACTGATTAAGGTTAGGATGCTGCAAGCCACTTCATACCATTGGTGAACTCTCTGCAACCCCATTATCTTCATTAGGCTTGTGTGGGTGTAATTAATTGGTGTTTAGTTAACAGTTGTGTTGAATGAAAAGAATTTAGTTCTATTTCTCTTAGTTTTATTTGCCCTGTAGTGTTAACAGGCTAAAGTGTAATTTAAAAACTCTCTAATCAAAGTATGTGTTGCAAGCCTCAGGGAAAAACCCAGTGAGGAAAAGCCTGTGACTAGTGTGGCTCTGGCCTTTGAGAAGTGATCAGGTAAAAATGGTGCCCTACAGTAGTTGTTTTTAAACACTAAAGATGCTTTACTTATATAAACATGCGCATTTAAAACATACAAACCCAGTTGTATAAGCTGGCAATCATCACTTTCCTAGGGGTATCCTGTAACACTGTATTTTGATGTCTTCAATAGATTTTCTCTCAGAATCTTTGAGATCATATAGTATTTTGGGTGGATAAAGAAATGAGTCTTGTGTTTCTTTTGCAAATAGTAGTGCATATCACCTCTTGCCTTTACTATAACTAGTGCCAGGAAATAAATTATGATAAACTATTCCTAATTTATGAAATTGTATTGTGTACCTTCCTTTTTTTGCAAGATGCTTTGCATCTCACTTGAGTATTTATATGTGATGTTAATCTGGGGCACTCTAAAAGCAAGTATAACATGGTGTGCTTGAGTGTTGCATAAAGGATTTGCTTTCTGGTGTTCTAAACTGTTGTTTTAAAGATACAAACTTGACCCTTAAATCAATTAAGATCATGGTCTCATTGCCACCTGTGTTCTTGTGGGATTCCACAGGAGAGTAATGTGTGCTCATTCCACTGACAGGGGCTTCAAGAAGCCATGTCTGAGTACATAAAACCTGCACAACATTTCCAATAAAATCAGGATTGCCATTTTAGCTTGGTGATACAAACAGTCTTGTACAGCTATCTTACTAGTTTTGAGGCATTTTAATTTCTTAAATAAAAGGTGGGGGATTTCCCCCTTTTTGCACCTAAAATGCTTCTGTGTTTCTTTTCATTCTTAATATTCTGTATTCTATGAAGCATAAATTCCAGTACAAAAGTAAATAGAACTTTGTGTACAAGAGTAAACAAAAGCTTTGGTCCTAGGACACAACTGAACATAATGTTTAGATTGGACATTGAGTCAAGATTAAAAACTTACAAAATCTTGAGCAATATATATGTATATATAAGAATTTCTAATAATTCCTCTAGCATTATTATTTTAATTTCCAGAGTACTGATATAAGAGTTCATTTGCCTTGAGTAATCGTGCTCCGCTCCAATGGTTACTTCAAGATGAGTGGGTTTTAGTACTAATTTCTTTCTAAAGTTTGAGGATTCTTTCTGTGGGCCTGTTCGACTCCTGCTGTGCAAGGGTAAGCTCAGCCTCTTCCTTAGGAGTCTGCTGAACTCAGGTGTGAGAGCTGATAGGCTTTGATTTATCATTCTGACTCTAAAGGTGATTTGGAACGTATTTATTTGTATTTAAAGACAAAGGTTTTGAGCTGATTTTTGAGGTTACAGAAGATTGTTCTCAAATTTCTGTGATACAACTGTTTTCTCAGTTTGTAGATTTATGCAGTGTAATGCACAGGTTATGGATGCATGCTGGGTTTAGTTTCAGGTATCAGGAGTTTACTACATGATTTCTTTATGCATGCATTTTGAAGTGACTGTGATGAGCTTTAAGGCATTATTGAAACCTGCCTAGTTCAGGGCCCCTGACATGATGGATTAGAGGGATATTTGTCAGTATATTTTGTCAGTATATTGTCAATATCATTCTCTGAAATGGAAATGCACTTACAAATCTATACAGAGTCTGAAACTTACCAGGCTCTGAGAAATCTATGTTAAATATTTTCTAGGACATGAAAACAGAAATGTGTGGACGTGCATCAGTTAATTCTGATGAAGTATTCACATGATTTCAAAGATGATCTGGCAACTTGCCCATAATACTTTTGCCATTTATACCAACCAGCAAACTCCAAGATGAGCAGAGAGTTAGAAAAGCAGGAACATGTACTTGAGTTTTCTAGTTCTGAGGCTAATTACTGCTAAAAGAAAATCTTACTTTTACAGAAATTAGCAAAATTTATTCCTGTTCATCAGCTCTTATTTTTAATGGTCGGAATGGTTTTCTTGATGTTCTCATTTGAACCTGCAGTTCAAAGAGCAGGCAGAAAAAATAATGTATTGGTTAGAAGGGAATTACTCTTTTCTACTTTTCTGCTTTGTTGACGAGAGATACCTTTCTGAGAAGAATGATTTGATATCTTCTTAAATTATCAAATCTTATCAGAGCACTAAAGCAACTTTTTTATTTTTTTTTTGTTTTAGTAAATCTTTCCATTCATTACTCTCACAATAAAGAATTTTGCAGAAGATTTTTTGAAATCTAATTTTGTTTAACTTCACCCTTCAGGCTATATGTCTTCTTTTTTCCTTTTCTATTGGCTTAGAAATCCCTCTGAATTTGCTCAAGTATTTGAGAAACAGCGCTTGCAGTTCCAAATACAGAAAGTTTGGGGTGATGGAAGTGATCTCTAGGTTATTTGTTATTGGTTAGCAGATTTTACATGACTCAGAAGTGAAGCCTTGCAGGGGCAGATGGACTTGTCATCTGTGAGCTACCTGAAAAATGAACTTGGAAATCAAGAGTTACTTGCATGTATGCAGCAGCTGAAGTGAATATCACAAGTGAGAAACAGCTAATTTGAGTTCTTAAGTCCTGTAACTTGCTGACGGTTTTAAGAGAAGCCTCTCTCTTTCTTTCCAGGAAAGCAAAGCTGGTAGCAGGGGGGTTTAAGGAGTTCAAATACAAACATAATTTTTATATTACTGCTGAGAACTGGAGCTTTCCTGCATCCTGTGATGATTTCTTTTTTTTTTTAACTTAAACACATTTTTTTGGGACAAACTGAGCATGGAAGAAAAGGCAGAATGGCATTTTTTCCCCTGTGGTATATCTCCTGATTTTTACAACCTTAATCACTTGGGGCATGTCTTGAACTTTTAACCTTCTTCCGCCAGCACTGATGCTGTGAATAATGGACTCTCCTGCTTGACACATAACTAGATTGCAGTTCAAAGTGGATGTCACAAACACTATTGCACCATCTGGAGCAAAAGCTTGACTATCATTTCAGGATAAGCCCATAAGATCATATGATTTTATAACTGACTTATTTTTTTCCATTGCACTGATTTACACTTCCTTAATTCAAAAAAATATGTTATTATTAAAAGAAAAAACCTTGCCTCCTCTTGCTGGTATTTTTTGCACAATACCTCCAAATTTTCAGGTTTTGTATGAGTCATATTTCATTTATAACAATTTTGATCCTGTTTTTTGCTATAAACAAGATTGTTCCCCTGAGAATAGGAAAATACTGGATGAATTGTAGATATAAAATTCTCTATTTTCCCCTATTTCCATTTATCTTTAATAGTTTTCTTCAATTCAAGACTCAGTCAAAAAAAATAAAAGCAGAAATATTGCTGCTGCATATTTGTAAAACGTATGCACAGGTTTCAAGCTAAATGTGATTACAAACAGAAACGTTTTTCAGTCTGATTTCTGAAGAATACGTAATATGTACCGTTCTGTGTAAGATATATATTTGAATAACATCCAACTGGTGCTGTGTCCTATCCCTTATTTTGTAAAAGTCGATGAGACTTGTGAATCCATAACATTTCTTCCAGAATGGCTGGAAATTAAAGAGTTGTGTGAAGATGTGGTCAGTCTGGTGTGTTTTTGGTGTTTTGGAGAAGTTATGATTGGAGAAATGGTGGCCCATTTGCAAAGAGGGAATTAGTTCATACTTCAAACATCTCTCTTTTTTAAAATTAAACTGTGGTTGATACAGACATAGAAATAGTGACTGTTTCTAATACAAAACCTCCCTTTACTTTTTCAAACTTTGATAAAAGTGTCGAGAATCAAATACATATGGACAGAGGTACAAATATTCTACTTCTGAATGTGGCTTGGTTTTGGTAGCTAGTTTTGGTTCTATGGAATGATTGAGAACTGTAACAAGTGAGTAAGGTAATAAACACGATGATGTTTAGAAAACAATTCAGTTTAATATTAGCCTAATATTTCATATTCCTAGAACACAAGGGTACAGCTCTCTAGTGAACTTTCACAAATCTTTATCTTAATTTCTTGAAGTTATACTATGATATAAATTACAGAATCACAATCGTTTAGGTGGGAAGGGGCCTTCTGAGAGGATCTACTCCATCTCCCCTGCTCAGGCAAGATCAACTGGACCATGTCCAGCCAGGTTTTGAATACCTGCCCAAAGGGAGATTCCATAACCTCTCTGGGCTACCGGTCCAGTGTTTGACCACACGCACAGCAAAAATTATATTGTTGTCATATACTGAATGTGTTATTTTTTTTTAATTCATGCCCATTGCCTTTTGTTTTGCCAGTTAGCAATACTGAAAGGTTTTAGCTTCCTCCTCATCCTTCCCTCCCATGAGGTATTTATATGTATTGATGGTTGCTCCCTGAGCTTTCTCTCTGGGGTGAAGAGTTTCAGCTGTCTCAGGTTCTCCTATTAGGAAAGACACTGCAGTTCCTTAATCATCCTTCTACTGTATAAAGGACTCACTCCAGCAAGCTCATTCCTTTCTGGCATTAGTTGCACTGATGGACTTGCATAGCTGTGTTTGGTTACGGTGTATTGGTATGGCATGGTTAATTACATTACTGTAAGTAATATTATGGTTTGATGGAGAGTAACTGGAATTGTGCATAAGAATAGAATTCAGTGTCAGATTCTTAAATTCTGTCAGGTTTCGTATATTTATTAAAAACCATACATGTTATCCACTGAAAATACTACCTACTCACTGCATAGGAATGTACCTTTAACCATGATAGAGGACAGCTGCTTTTAGTTTCTATTTCTTACAAACAGCTAATGGGAGTAACACAACGGGAGGACCTGATGGAAAGAACCAAAATGTATGTAAGTGTATATGTCAGAGGGTAAAACCTTCACATTTTTTGACTGTGTAAGTTTATGAATTCTCTGTTTCTTCCTCCATTCACGGGGAGGGAAGCAGGCCATCACACACAACCTAGAGCATTCTGGCAGTGCAAGCTGTGTCTGAGTAAATAACACAATGAGATTATTTTGAGAAGTGCTCACTATTGCTTTATTTCAAAGTTAAATGGTATCCTAGCACTTACAAGCTTAAATTCACAAAGGGCTATCGGATCATCTACTCTTGACCTCCTGTGTATACCGAGTGCTGCGTTGGGGTTTTCTGTGCATGTAATCTACAAGTTGAAATATTTTAGGCTTTAATTTGAGAGAAATTGTTGCCTGCTTGTAGCAAAATATCCTAATAAACAGCATAGCTCTCAATTAGCAATTTAGCCTTTTAATTCTATCCATATTCTGTGAGCATTGACTATAACAAGCAAGAAAAGGCACAGGAACATCATAAATTCCTTGGCTACTTGTCAGAAGATAGTAGAGCTTTTCTTTTGTGTTTCTACTTATAAATGGTCACTTTTTCAGGACGGCCATGAAGTGTTTGTGAAGCTACAGCGCTAGTCTGCCCTGTAATGAGAGTTCATTAAAAGGCCATGTTTTTTCAGGACAAGCATCAGTAGCAATTACCACTTCCAGCTTTTCTCTAGAAGTGTGAGCTTGTGTCAAGGGCTCCAGAGTCAGGCTGCTAGCCTGTGCTTCAGACACAAAGAGAGCTCAGTTATTCTCAGCTTCCTGTGTCACAGTTCTTGATGTTGAAGTTTTAGATAGAATTTCCCCTCTATTTTTGACAAACAAGTTGTGGGACTCTCTTTGAATTGATCCTATTGCAACTATCAAGTTTTCAAGCTATAGTTATGAAAATAGTAAGAGGAAACAGTATTTCATGCGTCTGCTGAATCTTTTTACTTCATCCAGCAAAAGCTTTAAAGTAATACTGAACAAGTTACAGGTTGGACTTTAGAAATCGCTGCTTAGTTGAATTGGATACCTATACTATAATTCATTCACATGATCAGGGGGCAAGCCTACTGCACGTAGCTCTGTATAACAAAATGTAGCCATGAAATTAGTTTTAAAATAGTAGTTCGGTTTCTGAAATTTTCAATGTATGAACAAATTGTGCATCTGGTTCTCTGCATGTAGTTTAACTAGTGTAAGTCTGGTTCAGTTATATTGCCAGATTGGAACCTGGATCTCTCCAGATATCAGGCACACTGATTCTGGGGCTTGTAATAGAAGAACCATCATGTAGTTGGACATGTTGGAGTTCCTTCCCGAAGAATAAGTGATTTCCCTCTGGTGCTTCCTCACTAACTCAGCGTATGAATAGCCCGTAGTGATCCATTTGCTGCTTCAGCTCTCTATCCTTGTCGCAAAGCTGTAAGCTTCAAAAAGCTATTTATTCCTTATGGAATTAGTGGTACAAAGATTTGATGGATATGACTATGGTGGTGTGTTACTGGCGATAATGCATATGACATATAGCAAAAATGTGATTTGGAAAATGATAAAGGGGTGAGGTTTTGTGCAGTTTTTCTGCTTTTACTCTGAGTATGTTTTTACGTACAGGCTTTTTCTTGCTTATTTGTACTATAAGTCAAATAAATGGAGATCTTGATTTCATGCACCTCTACAGCCTACATACCTGAGTGGTAAAAAGCATCATGTCCTTGGGTGTGCTCTTGAATTGGTTATCAATGCTTGACATCACGTGTTTGGTAGAAGTTCATACATTTCCAATGAAGAAATTAATTAAATACTGGCACAAACTATTTCTGTTATAATTATAATATAATTATATTATATAATTATGTAATTATACTGAGGTTCAGAGTGTGACGTTTACATGACCTTTTCTTGGTATAGTATTTTCCTATCAGCTATCACTTCATGAAGCTACAGAGCAGATCAACACAAAACTTGGCCTGTTTCTAATGTTAGGCAAGTCACTGTTGCTAGCAAGTGACTAAGTCAGAAGAGCATTAAGCCACAGCACTATTCAGTACCTCCACCCATTTCTTCAAGCCATGCCAGGCTTTCCCTCAGCATCTCATGTATGCAAACAATATTTAAACATTAAAATAAATCGCATTACTTTGGTTTCTAAAAAATGGAATGGGAACTGGGGAAAGTGCAAATCAAGCAGTTACACAATATTGTCTTCCAAAATTGAAGTAAATGACATGCAAATCCAAAGTAAATGAGATAAATACTTCTTTATGTGAATTGGGTGGTGTATGTTTATGTTGTTTAGCTTCATAAAAAAGTTATGAAAATATAAAATATGCTGGAAGTGGTGCTTAGAAAGCCAGATTTTCCAGGAGAGCTGGCCACTCCATATGCAAACATAGATACACAGGTACATCCATATATAGAAGGTGATTCGTTTTTGCCTCGTTGTTCTTGAACTTCGCTAAGAGCTTTCAATTGCTCTGACATTTTCAGCAAAGGAAGTAATAGTTGTTGCTGAGCAGTATTCTGCAGGCAATTATCTATCTGATCGTTGGAGCAATCCCCACTAGAAAGGAACCAATACGATCAAGTTAAGTCATTACAAAAAGGCAAGAGAAACAGAGGGAGGAACAGCTAGAGGAAAAAGGGGCTCATCTCATTAACGGGTGCCTGTGCTGCAGGGTTCAGAGCAGCAGACAATGAAGTTGTAGCCTGTAAGACAAAGCTGTGGAGTTACCTCCTGTAGCTGTTGACAGGTCTGAATCCTCTCTTCCAGAGCCTATTGTGGCTATAGAGCGAGGCACCTGCAGAAAATGTGCCAAAACCAGGCAGGGAGCACAAGCTTTTCAATAAGCTGTCACCTCTCTCTCCCTTCACCTACCCCTCTAGTTCCCAGCAGGAGAGGAGAAGCCATACTGAAGAACTAGACTGGAAAATAGTCATGTGATGGGGAAAAGGGGTCAGATGCAGACACATTACTGTTACTAACTTTCTGAGCCTTGAATGATTCAGCTTCTTGGGCAATTCCTAAAGAGCATTTATTCTTTTTGCTGGTACTGCTTTTAAACTAATGACCTCTAAACCACTGCTTCATTGGGACAGGCAAATCACCATATGAATATTGTCAGCAAATACATTTAAAGAATATTTATCTTCTCATATTCCTGGTCTAGAAATAAAGATGTGGATTTTGGTTTTGTTAATTCACTGGTAAAAATGATTTGAATACTGCCAAAATCAGTATTTAGAAACCCATATTGTTTTATTGTTTCTAGAGTGTCCTCAAAGGCTACACATACTTGTTTAAAAAGAGAATGAAAGCACTTGTTTGTGTATATATACACACACAGAGTAAGAACTTTCATGGCATCGTCCCTAGATCCCAAAGCACTTGCAAAGGAGAAGGTTTTACCCGTCCTGTGAACATGCAGTCCTTTTGTGTCTGAACATATTCGTGTGTACCATGCACATGTGTAACATTCTTTTTGTTCTTTCTGCATGTACAAATCTTCTTATTGTGTGTGCATATTATTAGTGCAGAGGTCTTGGAGTTGCAGTCAGACTTTTTTTATACTAGGCTGAGCACAAAGATAAGACAGAAGTTTCCTGCGGAGAAGCTAAAGAGGACAACACTGGTTGCAGCTGCACTGTGGGACAGAGTTATGTCCTGGTGTGGCCTTACTCAAATGTTTTGGACACAAACTTTGCTGCATATCAATCACAGAACAGGAGATTCGTGAGGCATCTGATGTAGTCTGAAGGTATGGTCTTCTGGTTTTCCCTCTCAGGTGATGTATGGAAACGCAGTGCTTCTCCCTTTGTACTGAGGTCGGGGTTGAAAGAGAAGATTGGCTTACTTAACAAACTGAACTACTCAGGAAAAAGCTGCAGAGCCAAGTTTGGGGTTGTTTTTTTGTTTTGGTTTGGTTTTTTGCTTTCCTGGTACAGCATTTATGTGGCTTGGAAACAGGGACCCGAACCTCTGGGTATTCCAGTGTGTGAGAAAATAACAATACTGTTATTTCAGTTTCTAACACATGGATCTGAGAAACAGGATAACCTTCCATCGGCTGCAGAGCAAGTCTGATGAGTTGGGTTTTGAACTGACATCTTCATCACCTTCATCCCAAGTACCTTATGTGGAAGATCTCTTTTAATCTATACTGTTTTGCTATATTTTAGAAGGCATAAGTGATAGTCTGTGCAGCTACAATGTAATAAAATGATTTCCTAGCAAAGGAAAAGTCTTTTCTTTGGTGGAACAAGTATTGTTGGTAACATACGTCTGTTAGAGATGGAGGGAGCAAATTCCAGAACCTAAGGTAAGATAGTCTTTATCCAGGAGACAGCCCCAGTGGAGGAAGAAGAAGCTAATGGGTTCAAAGGAAATAAAAGGAGCATGGACTAGGGCATGTTCGTGGGAAGTGGACATAAAATGGCTGAGCACTGGACACCCTTCCAAGTCCTATCCAGTTCTTTATTAAAAAATATGTTTGTAATTATTATGTTTTCTTGTGTCTCTCATCTAGAAAAACCTGTGCCAGGATTTTAGTCAAATATTGATAAATTACAGAAACTCCTCAGTTAAAGTACCTGCAGAAAAATTGAGTACTAATAAAGTGTCTCAAGGCTGCATTCTCTTCTGTATGAATGAACCCCTTTTCACACATAAATTCCTGCCAGTGGAGAGTTATTTGAGGTAGGTCAGTAACATGCCTGAGTGGTATTTTTTTATAATCTTCTGTCAAAGGTATTGTGCAAAGATTAAAGAAATTATACAAAAGAAGAGGACAGAGTATTCTTAGATGTTCATCCTTTTACATTGCTGTACCATTTGATAGCTCTGGCAAAGGGTTGCAGCCTTACCGGATTAGTTATCTGTTCTTGGATGTGGCAGAAAAGAACACAAATACAATGAGTACACTTAGAACAATCAGGTGAATATGTGATTGTGTATCTCTGTTCCAGTGTGGGTTCTGCAAACTTTCCTTTTCAGATGTCCCCTTAGGTGTGGTACAGGTAAGATTGCATTTAGTTGTTTGTTCGCTCCCCACCACCCTCCCCAAAAGGCAAGAGTTTGTGTGCGATTGTTTTAGACCTTCCTTCTGCTTTGAACGTGTCTAGTTCCCTTGGAAAAACATTCTCTACATCCCCATCCCCCTTTAGAGAAAACAAGTGAACTATTCATGCAAAAAAGTGTGTGTGTGGTTGGGAGGGTGGGGGGGCGATGCCACCGACAGACCCTATTGAAATGCATTGGCTGTTCATTTACATTCACACTTTTTTTAATAAAAATGTTAACTAATGATGTTAAATGCTTTGCCAAAGGTCCTGGCGGGTCAGTTGCCCAAGTGCCATTTCTGCCTAATTAGGGCTCTTGTGGCAGCCCAGGGGCCTCCTGATGCAGTGGGTGACAAGCCGGGAGCTGACAGCTTCAATCGGCTCCAACAGGAAGGTTGGGCTGGTCATGTTTTCTAACTCAGCCAGGTGTTAGCTGAATGTAGGGGGGTTCTTGGCCAGACCTGAGCATTCGTTTGATCTTCCTTTCTTTCACTTGCTCTATTTTGAGCTCTTCCCTTTGCCTGTCCTATCTTGTGTCAAGGTCAAGAATGAGCTTGACTAAATCAGCAATTTAGTTTATCTCTGGGAGATCATTAGCAGTGCTTCCCCCCTCCCTCCCCAAATAAACCTTAGGCAGTGGTGCAGAAATAGTATTGGTTCCAGAAACCAGGCACTGAGCAGTCCAGATCTGAAAAGAAACACGAGTAAGTGCAGAGTGTTCCATAAATAAAATCTTTTCTACTTCTGTGTTCCAAACCTGTTCCATATTATTAATATACATTAAATATCTCAATCAAAACACCCTGATAACCCTCAGAAAACACAAAATGCTTCCACAATCACCAAAAAAAAAAGGCTTAGAACATGTTTAAAATTTTATTTTGTCCCCACTGTAGTAAAGGTATTTTCTTAAAACCACAAGAAAACCAGAGTAAATGAAGTTTTCCTTTGTCCTCACCTGTGTCTTGGTAGCACACTGACCATATTCATATGTGGCCACATGCTTTTGATTGGTGGCCAGGTTTAGGTGTTTTGACAGGTGGTGAGTGTAAAATCAGATCATCAGCATATTGGGGAATTGGCTTTTTCAAATAGATATCTTCACTTAGTTAATCAATAGCACTTTGACTTCAGCAGAGTTACGCTAGTTTATGTTAACTGAGAAAATAACCCTTAAAACATAAACCCTTGCTGACCATTACATAAATAACTCTGGATTTCAAAATGTTTTACCCAGAAATGGCAGAAAGCATTAGACTGATCAAGTTTGAAATAATTTACTAGATTTCTTTAAGATTAATCTAATCTTCAGACCATGTTCTGTGTTTCAGATGTCAGCTAGATTTTGAACTTCTCAGTTTAAGCTGATGTATTTAACTGTTCCCTTTGTACATAAAAGTCACTACATGCAGAAATTGCTTTGGCCTCTATGGAATGAAATCACTGGTAATAGTTTGATAATTATGGACAACTAGTTAATAACGCTCAATAATATTAAAGACAGGAAGCAATAAGGGAAATCATTTGATAGCTGTAGCCATAATTTAATGATAGGGTGTGTTAGGGGCTTTTTAAACAGGAAGACTGTAACAGGAAACAGTTGCATCCTTATTAATGATGTCAAACACTTAAAAATTAATATTATTTTATTAATTTGCCCTTATCTCTAATCCAAAAGACAACTCAAATTCAGCTCTGGAGCAAACAAACCCTCTTCTGCTGTATTCATCAGAATTGGAACTATAAAATCTGAACTTTCAGCTGAGGAGCAGTTATACTTTATGAGAGCAAGGACAACTGAAGTTTAATTCTATTCCAATATTTTAATAAAAGTTATTTTTTAATGAGGACAAGTATTATAGCAGCCAGATGTTCCCAATAGGGAGACCTAAATGTTATGTTACATGGTTTATTAAGACAGTATTCCTGTCTTTCAAAAGAGATTAATATTAAAATAGGAAGGTAATGGTGAGACAGGCATTTTTTTTCAGGAGAAAATGAAACCAGAAAACATAATGAATCACGTCAGTCAATATCCTGCCTGATCTGCTTTCTGGCTCTGTAGTGTACATCTTATTTTATCATCTTAAAAAGAACTTGGCATGCAGGATAGTTGCTGGCTCGGTGCAAGCCTACAAGGTAATTTCCAGGGGGGATATTTGTTTCTTTTGATTGATAGGGTTTTTTTGGGAAAAGTAGTTTTCCTTGTCTTATGTTGAGCTATTTCGTTGCTAGTCAAAGAGCATGAAGCAGAATGCTTGCTTTATTACTAATGTCCTGTGGTCTAAAAGGATTTTAGCCTTCTTTTAGTAATGTTGGCTGGTTTGGGGTATTTGATGACAGTGACAGTAGCACAGACTTTTTGCCAGATGGGTCCAATGGGAGTGTTATGATTTTGGTAATACAAAAAATGCCAATTACCCATTTGGTTATCCCAGTTCATAATTTCCTGCATTTTGTCCTCTGTCTTCATATGTAGTTTGATTCGATGTCCGCAGTCATAAAATATGGAGATCCTCAGCAGGTTTCAGGAATGCATGTGTTGAGAAGGTGATTTGGTTTCTGTTGCCTGCTGAAAAATTTGATTTGCTGTTCACATTGTAACATACATACCAGTTATTGAAGAAATGTGCACACCAAACGTACGTTTTTAACCTCTTAAAGTGCCGTTCTGCAAAGGTGAAGCTGTGCTGGGAAGTTTCAAATGATGGAAAGTTATAAAATGCAGAACACCGTGAAGGTAATGCTGGGGATTTTTTAGGCAGAAATCTCTCTTTATCTCCCTGTTTTATTATATCCACAGATGCAGCACATTAAGTAGCCTAAAATGTGTAATTCGGGAATCTTAAGATGGGTATGTGGAGGGGACAAGGCTGTTTTACAAGCTATTTCCCTGTGCTCTGTACAGTTCTGGGAATATGCCCAGATATTCATGCTGCTGTAGCTTACTCCAAACTGTGTACAGTTATGTTAAACTGCAGCATACATCAATCTAGTCATCCTGCCTTGCAGTTTATCTTCATAAAGTTGATGAAGTGAATTGAAGCAAGGACAGAGAATCAGGTTTTCTCTCAGTTGCTTTCCATTTATAAGATTCAGAAAAGTTTCTTCACCAGTTTGCTCCTTAAGCATAAAATACATGCCCAAGGAAGCTGTTGCTTCCTTTCTTTATGACTGGCTAGTTCATGTGTGTATTGTTCCTCTGAGTTCTTAATTCCATGTTGATTATCATAATTTTTCCTTTTTTTAAATGAAGAATAAACCCCTTTATTGAAGTGTTTTGTGTATGAATCTGCAAGAAGGTTATGGTTGATTCACCTGGTCTGGCCAATAACAGGAATTAAAAACATGCACAGATAGGAAGAATTCCACTTTTATGCAGAAATCTGCACCACTTACAGCAGTTGCTCTTGCTCCTCCAAGGTAGATCAGAATGTTGCTCAGGGCTGGTACTGATTGTAGGCTATAGCTGTCTGTTAGGAGTAGTCATGACCTTGGAGGTAGAGTTTGTGTTAGCAGTTCTTCCTGCTCTCACCAATGTGTGTATTAGAGGAAGGTAGTGCCAGTCACCTCTTTAATAGAGTCTTTTTAATTCCTTTGCAGTTTAGGGCAGGAACAAACTGTGAGGCATGTTCAACGACCCATGAATCCAGTGAAGATACACCCAGTGACCTGCTGTTAGCAATGACTCAAGGCTTTAATGATTCTATATTTTTCCACTGTTCTGGTGGTTTCAGTCTTTTATTTCTATCTTCATATCAGGTTGGTAGAATCCATCTGTTACAGCTAAATACAGTGACATGAGGCCTGAAAAGGTCAGGAGCAGAACAGATTTCCTTCCTCCAGATGGAAGCTTTAGAACAACAGGGAATAATTACATATAAATGCAAGAATGCTCAGGTAACTGATCGGATTTTATCTGCCTGATCCTTGTATGATGCGAATAGAAGATCGACCTGTCCCTGAACTCTCTTGGCAGCTTCACGGAATGACTTAAACGAGATCAGCTAAAACGATTATACTCGATGGGTTTTAATGATCAGCCAAACCAATTTATCAGCTTGTTTCTCATTGGGACTTTCATTCCAGCACGAGACAGGCTGACTTTACAGACTGGCTGCATCTTGTTGACAAAACAATTAATAATCTTGGAGGTACAACTTTTAAGTGAGAAGTTGCTTCATAAAATACCTGTGCGTGTGGCATGCAAGTTGTGATGTATCAGCAGTAAGCAGTCATTGAGTTAAGCTGCTGGAATTCTTCTTGACTTCTTAAGAAGCATTTTTTGACAGCATTAGTTTAAATATCAGAACCCTGGCACTGAAACAGGTTGAAGCCTTCCAAGCTCACAAAAACATCTATTGCAGTAAAGACAGAGTTAAACAGGGAAAATCTGCAATAGAATCAGCCTAAATATTCTCACCCTGATCTTGAGTATCTGGAAAGATGAGAATGAAAACCCCAGAGTGCTTTATTGTGTTCATCTAAACTTTAGGGGGTCTGTCGAGGAAAGAGAATATTCCAGCTGAACATAATAGAGCAAATTCCAGAATGATTAGAGACTGTGATGTCTAATTAATTAGCTTTTGTAGGAGTTAATTAAGTGGTCAAGAGTAGTATATGAGGCAGTAAAATCTGCTTCTAGCATTTAGCATGTTATTTACAGGATACTGATAATGATGTAAATGTTATACTTCAAAGCTTGACTAGAAACACATTCGTTCATACAGTGTACAATTTGTAATGTTTTAAAACATGAGAATAACTGTTAAGCCCATGGAAAAATCTCAGTGAACACTTGGACAAAACTACTACCTGTAGACCCACGTTCTAAATTAGTCTCACATATATCCATCCGTGGGATTTCAAATTCTACTTCCCATCAGTAAAATGAGCAGGACTTAGCCCAAAAGCAGAAAAAAATGTTCCCTTATAAGGTACAAAGATGGGAATTTTTGGCTATTTTTAGTAGCTTTCATGTTTTATATATATATATAATAACAATAAAAAGTGACCAGGCTTATATCTAGGGTCTCTTTTTACATTTCTGAAGCTTAAATTCTGGGGTGTTTTACAGTGGTTCCCTGATGTTTAAAGTTGCAAAGGCAATAGGACTTGGGAATATAAACCAACATAGTATCTCCAGGACTTCTGTAAGATTGCTTGTGATATCACTGTAAAATCCTTGACATAAGTTTGAAATGTCTTTCATGTATTCAGGAGGCTGAAAACACTGAATATTGCTGATGGCAATTTAGGTGTCACTGTTGACTACTCATGGTGCTAAACTATCTTTCAGTTTTTACTTTTGTGGGATGATAGCATGAAGACTGATTAACTTCCTGTGAGTGCTGTCTTATTTGGCAGCAGGATTGGGTGCAGGTAGACAGTCCTGGCATCTGAGTTCAGTCTCCTGATGAATAAATGGAAGGAGGGAGATTCTGACTTAGATGTTCTTCATCCTTACTCTTCCTGAGGACAGCCAGGTCATATACCTCAGGCCCCCTCCTCTTTCCAGAAGGGTCGCTTATATGTGGAACACCAGATTGCACCAGGGGTTAGTGTCTTTATGTTTGAACCTGTATGAAGTGTGCAGCTATCAGGTAGCTAAGACCCGTTGTGGGGTGGGCTGAGTTCACACACTTTGCCAGCCCACATATGATGCTATAATGCTAGCTGGCTTAATAGGGCTGCACATCAGATGGCACGTGTGTTTCCTGCAGGGACAGAAGGCAGAGGTCTACAGGGGGAAAAACCAGGAAGAAATGAAATGGGTGGAAAGAGCAAATCAGGTGTCCCTCACCCTACAATGACAATGGGTAAGTGCTATTAGGTGATACCAGTCCCATACCTTTTCCAGACAAACACTTTCCCAACTATGTGTGTTTTTTCCATTTCTTTACCGAGTACAGAAACTGCACAATGTTGCCTTTTCGCTTATCTTTTTATTGAGATCTTCTACAGCTTGTGGTAATACATTTCTTTTCTTTCTTCTTTCCTCTATTATTTGCTTTTAAAGACTTGTCCTTTATCTCCAAACCTTTCTGGTAGATTCCATAGAGAAGAAAATGATTCAGGGGAAAAGTATTTGAATGCATTTTGTGAGAAATATTAGGACTAAAGCTACCTTAAAACTCCCTGCAGGTTTAATGAGACAGCCTGTTAAATTTTCTGGGTACAGAAGAATAATTTGCTAAACAAAATCCCTGCAATCGTACCTTGGTTGCCTCCCTTCTCCCCCCCCCCTCCTTTTAAACTTCAGAATAAATGAAAAATTGATCTGTATGGTCACCGAAACATTAAATTGTCTTATCTGTCACTTGTTCAACATTGGCTTCTTAAAAGGGAAAACAACAATCACAATCAGCAGTTTCTCAGTGCCTAGAAGAAAATAGAATCTATAAATGGGCAGATGAATTATGTGCTTCCAGTGGTTTTCAGGGGAAGCATTTACTGAGGGAGAAAATTGTTTTAATCTTATAACAACTAAGGAGTGTAGAGTTTGTAAAAACATGGAACACCTACACATAAAGTTAATTTTTTGTTGCATAGGAACATATACAATGTAGCTTCCAACAGAAATGGTTGGGGAAACAAGCTCTTTCGTTGTTTGTTATGTTACTTTATATCTTTAACAAATCTCTGTGAAGCCCTCTGGGAATAAACACAGTGGGTTACTTGAGTGTTCAACCTTTACAGTATTGAAAAAACAAAATAGGAGTGAATCTTCTTTTAAAATGGTAATAAGTATAATGAGTATAATGATAAGTATAAATAATAATAAGTATAAATTTTGGTCATGTGCTGTGTATCTTTTCTTGCCTTATCCTGAAACAGTAACAGAAAAGAATAGGAGGAAGCTAGGATCAACCCCAAAGCAAACAGCAGCCTCTGCATTCTTGGGTTTTTTGTTTCCCTGTCCTGTATCTATGTCTAGATTTTGCTAAGGGTCCACTGAAGCAAAATAGAGGTGCAAACCTGCCAGGAGGAAGGATGGATATCCTCTTTCTTGGATTAATTAATTCTGGCCATTAGAGCACCCTGTCCCTCCATTTTTTGCTCTTGTTTCACGTTCAATAGCAGAATGAAAGCAAATAAATTTGGAGAAGGGAACAAATTGGAAACCTTTCAAGAATTAAATTTTTCATTCTCTCTTGGAGTAACTAAGTAAATGAAGTACCGGGCACCCAAAATAACACAGATTATCAGTTAATAAAGGCAGAAATGTAATATCTGAATCCTTTGTTACTATGAGAAGGTAGTAAGAATCATAATCTGATCCTTGAAATTAAGCTGTTTATGATTGCAAATCTAGAAGCCAGGTAAGGTTAGAGTTACCCCTTCTGTTGTCATTGTAATCTATTGCCCAGTGTAATAATGAGGTTTTCTTATGCCTGTCCTCTGTGCTGGTGTGGGAGAACTGTTTAAACTACTAGAAATACAGGAGGAGAGGGGAGGAAAGGGAGAGATTGTTGAGGACTGGGAAGTGAGGGTGTTGCTGTGGTTTTAGTTCCAATGTGTGTAGAGCAGGGGACACAAAGGCAATGTGATGTATAAAGCACTGATTTTTGCATAAGGCGGCTCCTCTGCCAGATATTTCCAATCATATTTTACCTTCTAAATGAAAGAATGTGGATGCATTACTCAAAGGTGGACTGGAAATGTGGATCCCTTTCTTCCACTGATGTTATAGTAGATGTGTAAGATCAACTATTGGTAGAACTAAGAAAGAAGTGAACTGGTGGGAATGGTTTTAGAAGGGGAGTTTTGTTCTGGAGAACTCATTAACATTTCCTAAGCCTTTCTTCTATGCAAGGTACAACTTTATGTACAGCCAAATACCAAGCTAGCTCCATCTGTTTTGTTTTGGTGAAGGTACACTGCAGGAGGTAGATGCAGCCTCAGACTCCACTAGTACAATCTCTTCAAAGACTGAGTGCAGTTCCTTTAGAGTTAGTGAAATAAGTGTAGCAAACCCCTTTTGTGGCTGGTGGTAGCACAGGTGAAAGTGTTTGCATTGTTCCAAAGGCAGCGAGTGGAATATTATGGATGTAATGTGGCAAATAAAATCAAGGCATTATGGGAACAGGAATGCTTGGGTTCTTGGGTGGAAACTAGTAAGCAGGGATTGAGAGCTGGTGTGGAATCTTGAAAGCTGTTTTCACTTGTGAATGCTGGATTTATTTGACCAGAGGATAAAAGAAAGTGTGAATAATATCTGTAGGGAATGACTATTATTTCACTTTCATCAGAAATAACAGTCAACAACCATAGCTGCAAATGCTGTAACTAGAGAGGAAAATACTTGGAGAAAGCAGATAGATGTTATGTTCTGCAGAATAGTATTGATAGACTGCTATAGAAGGTTAAGCATGGGCTGAATTCATGGCTTCTCTGAATGCTCATGTTGTTTTTTTACACACTGGGGGCAGATATTGGTAACCCTACCTGTCTTTGAAATATACTTTGAATCGTTGAAGCATTTGACTCTTCTTTTTATTGTCTGTGTGTACTGCCTTATATGAAGAACAGCAAAACATACACATTCCATTTAAAAGGTTTTAACATGAGTTAGTGTTTTAAACATTAAACAGAATGTCTGCTTTGGATTTATCCAGTTACATTCCAAGTAACATTACTATTTTATCTGTGTCTGATTACTTGAGATAGGGTGAACTGCATATTGTTTCTTCCGTGTTTTTATGTTTGCACCTCTGGATATAATGAAGTAAGAACAGTGCACAAAGATTTTCCAGCCTAGCAGATGTTTAGGGTTCAGTACATAAAGAATAAATGCAATTGCACTAATAGCCAAGCAATATAACAGGAATGACCTATCTTTAAGAACAGAAGTCCTCTTTACATGTAAGAACTGTGGTTTTCATGTGTAGTGAAAGATTAAATGCCTTAAAAAACAGATGTCTGTGTTCCAACAAATATGGTACTCTAAACAAATAGTGGTCAGTGAAGATTCTGCCAAAGGGAGCTTTTCTCTCAGATAAACCGTGGGATCCTAATTGTTGTAAAGGCATAGACAGTAATATTTTCCTCAACATTATTTTACTCAGTTTTTGGGGGGCTGTATTTGTGGGGAAAATTGTTAAAATGTGCTGATTTATTATGCCTGTGTTTATGCAGTGCCATTCCTAGTTTTATGGGAATCCTAAAGAGGATCATGTGCATCAACAGAAGCCTGCTGCGTCCATCAGCGTGGAATGAACGATACACAAGATTGTATGGAAGCTCTCTGCATAGAGGTATTTCTCAGTTCTTGGTCTTCCTTGGCACAGTTCTAGAAGTGATGAAAAATCAGGCTGGAGAAAGAAACGTTAGGAATAACCAGAATGTTGTTAACATGCCTGGGAAGGTTGACAATGAGGAAAGGAATTAAATCTGTGGAAGAATCTAGAATATCAGAGTTGGTAACTGCAGCCTCAAGGCTTTTAATATGTCAGTCACTGGCCTTCCCTACTGAGAGCAGCTAAAACGTTTACAGTGCTTTTTTGGGGTGGATGACATTTAAAACCTCAGAATGAAATATTCGCCTTTTTCATTTCAATTAACTGCATACAAGTGCGTACTTCTGAAATGTAATTTTTGATTGTTGCAAAGAGAGACTCTTAAGTAAACATAAATCAGTTCACAGGTGTTACCTTCACCATAAGTACCTCCTTATTGCCTTTATATTTTATAAATCAAGGAGAGGAAAAATTAAAAGATTAGAATTCATGTTGTTGTTTCTGTATCTTCAAGAGCAGACCAATAATAGCAGAAGGGAAGAGGTAGGGTCAACAAAAGGTTTCTTGAGGAAATATCAGACATATCTCAGAGTTGTCATCCTATCTCTTCCTCTTGCATATATTTCATTAGAAAACTAAAAAGACAGACCTCTTAACTTTCTGGTCTTCAGATATGTGAGACTCCACATGGTGGGGCACACATTTCTGTGCAAAGTTAGGTGATAAATAGATGTCCAGTCATTAAAGAGCTGAATCCTGCAGCACATAGCCTTGAGAGGGGACCATGCCTTCTAGGAGGGCTCCTGTCAGTCCTGGCTCCTGCTAAACAGCACATTCCCCAGCTGCAACGCCAGTAACGTGACCTTTCTTGTGCTCCTTGACCCACACATCAGATGCAGCTGGTCAGATAATCACAGAGCAGACTGACCACCTGCATCTGATGTGTGGGATCCAAAAGTGTGAGAGAAGCCATGGTACTGCCATATAAAAATGTGCAGTGCTGACACTGACAGAGTATGATATAAAAGAATGATGCAGTGCGTGAGCCTTGAGAGGTCTGCTTTATAGCACAGCTGGGGATGCACCAGATCCCACAGCATAGGGAGCAGGAAGGGAAGTGCTCAGTGTGCTGCCAATTCTTCCTCCTAGAAGTCTGTTTCTGCATTCATAACTTACCAGCCTATCTCATGAGATGTGCACCTTTAATGCCACAGCTCGTTCTGCCTTACAGATAGCGTGGAAAACATGTTAGCCATAGGAAAACATGATTTTTTAGGCTCTTCCCCATCTAATTCGTAGAGAGCTCTTGTTAAACGTTCAGGTTTTGAGTCAATGTTATCAAAGCTACATGTTTTGACAGGTTCTCTCCTGTGTGTGTGTGTATGGAAAGGTGCTTCATGTACCTCCTAAGTTGAGAGATATAATTTGAACAGAGAAAATTATGGTTCATAAAGTGCTCTTGTTAGGTGACATGACTATGCTTAGTCCACTGCAGGACAGCCTACACAGAGAAATGCATATTTCCATACAAATTACAGTATACTGCAGCCAAGAGATCAATTAGAATGTCTGTGACCAAGAACTCTCAAGTGTCTCCTTTCAGGCTGCCATTCAAACCAGACGAGAAACGCGTTCAATTGAGGTAAAGAATTTGAACTCTTTCAGGGAATGTGTGGAGACTGCTGGAAAGTGGCATTCCCCACAGGGTGGGACTTGCCCATTCTGTGAGATCCAGCAGGGAATTTTAAGGGTTGTCTAACCTAACATTTTGTCTCCTGTTGAGAGAAAAATTGCAGAACCTACTGAATACTGTAGGAAGAATGAGGACTTTTCATTGGTTGGATGTAAGTGACTATGCCAGGTGTATCGTGTGTTACACCAGTCAACTTGATCATCTGAAATCTGAGCTGTATTTCATGTGAAAGGAACTCGAAGCACTTTGCAAGCTCTGTTGCAGATGCAACGTCAGCATCCCTGGTGTTGAAATGCAGGTCTTCTGGAATGAAACATCACAGGAATGAAATGTCATACCTGTTTAACTGTCAGTGGTAACAGTTCATGGATCAAGATGGGAAATTCAGGTTTAAAAACCCTTGAAAACGTAGAGGTGTATGTTTTCAGGGCAGCAGAGTATGAGACTGTTTACTCTTCTGATAACTGCCTTGAGACACTCATCTGACCAGAAGTTGTGGAAAACTGTATTTAGCAATTCAAAATGCTTACCTGTCATCAAGATGACCTCAGATCCTTCCGTTTGATTAGAGCTGTAAAGTTCTGTTCTTACTCAGTTCAGTGAAAAAGCTCCCATTGACTTCAGTAATACAGCAGCAGAATGCAGAAGACATGAAACCTATCACAGCTTTCCCTCAGGAAAAATCTCTCCCAACTAAAGCCATTGAAATGTAATAGAATTTAAATGTTAAAAATACCTCTAATATTATTTCTTTGTAATATAGTTATATGGCAGTTGATAACATTATAAATAATTTATACTTGAAATAGTGTGACAATCAGATACACTATACTTTTCTTTAAATATACCATTCCTCTTGTTTATTTTTTATTTTCATCACTGAGTGATTTGAAATACTTCTGCTCCATTTTAAGCAAACGTGCTCCTCCCAGCAGTTAGCAAAGCATTTTTCATGTCTAGCTTTTCCCCTTTAAAAATATTCTTTCACTGTAGGAAAGATCTTAATAGAACAATTTCTTGTTACAAAGGTACTGATTAAAAGAGAACCTTTATTCAGAGGCAGGGTTTCCTTCACTCATGATTTATTCAAGGCTTCCCCAGGCACAGGATTGGTAAAGTAAGGCTCATAAATTGTTGAGAAGGGCCAGAGTTTGCAGGTGTTTCCTTTAGAACTCCAGTTCTCTGATCACCTTTTTATGTTGGTTGCTGTCCCAAAAGTTTTGCCATATTTTAGGATGCTTCTTCAAGCTCATTTTGGTATCTCTTCACAGAAGAGCTGTTTTTAATGATGACATGACCTGCAGGGTGTCCAACTTTGAACCAGCCTCTTCCATAAGAGGTACAGGATCTCCTTTCGGGTAGGCACTGTCTCAGGTTCAGTGTTAAATATGAGTTTGCAGCAAGACTGGCCCAGCAGCTGAGACAACTGACTTGGGTCGAAATCTTCACCTCTCACTCCAGACTTGTTATGCTGCAGAAAACTCCCCAAAGCTCTTAGAAGAGCTGTGGAATGGTTTTCTTGGAGATTTCAAGGGAAGAGGGAGTGAAAGACTGTGGGGTGCAGTCTGTGGTGTCGGGGAGCTAGGACATAGGAGCAGTATGCAGGTAGATCTAGGGAGCACCCAGATTCCAGCTGGTCAGCTGCCTCCCATAGCTGAGGCATGTAGTGAGCACTCAGGTTTCCCCAGGAGGAAATCCATTCATCCCTGATGGATGTAGGGTGTCTTCACTTAGGGTTCTCCCTTCTTGTTACATGTATGTGCTGCATCCACTCCTGATTTTACGCTGTCCTACAGTGTCCTGGTTCTCCCCATCCCCTCCTCACGGCTCTCTGGACTCCAGGAGCCCGGGTCATTATACAAAGCCATAGGACGCCCTCCTCTGGATTGCTGTGTCCATACATATGTGCACATATGCTGTGCACATACTTCATACAAACAGTGATACAGAAACAGCAAAATGGGGGAGATGGAGAGGATGAGGGTCTTTGAAAGCCTTTCTAATAAATTGTATTTTGTGGAACCTAATACAATTTATAAGTTTATTTTATATATTTCTTATAAATTGTATTTTATGTGGAACATAAAAGTGATGTAATACAGTATATGGCATAACACTGAACAACCTGTGGGATATTCCTGTGTATCTATCTCCCCACTATGACATCTAAGGGCTACACTATATGAAAAAAAGAAACTGAATGTATAAAAGTAATGTAAATTTACGTGTTTGTGTACGTATAAATTTATGCATGTAAATGAGTTTTGCAAGTTTTTATATGGGTTTATATATAGAAGAGCCAGAAGGAATACAGCTTTGATTTTTTTATTAACTTTATATCAGAAAGTTACTTATTACATTATGACATTCCAGGTCATAATGTAATTGCACTTATGACTGAGTCAGATACACCTTTTTCCATTTGCATGCGATAACAAATACCTGGTCTGAGCTTTGAATGCTGTCTTCTCCAAGTAAGTTGCTTAGTTGAAACAACAGCTGAGTGTCCCTTAGAGATGCTGGTGCAATCCTTCTGAATAACAACAAAGACAGCCTTTTGAAGCAAGCTGTTGCATGTTCAGTGTGCAGTCACAGCTATGAGTCTGCATCTGTAACAGCCTACATATTGGAGGCGCATCCTTAAAAAGTACCACACCAGCATGAAATAGAACATCAGGGGGTTCCTCAGGGCCCAATTTAGGACCAGTTCTCTTCAATGTGTTTATCAGTGATCTGGATGGAATGCACTATTAGCAAGTTTGCTGATGATACCAAACTGGAAGGTGCTGTTGCTTCTCTTGAGGAACAATATGCCTTGCAGGGGGATCTAGATATATTGGAACACTGGGCAATGACTAATGGGATGAAATTTAACAAGTCGAAATGCTGGGTTCTGTAGCTAGGACAGAGTAATACTGGGTGCAAATTGGAAGAAGAGTGCCTGGAAAGCAGCCCTGCAGAAAGGGATCTATGGTGCTGATCACAGCAGGCTCAATACAAGTTAGCGGTGTGCTCTGTTAGCCAGGAGGGCAAACCACATAGTAGGTGCATCACAATATAACCATCTGGTCAAAAGAGGGGATTATCCCACTGTATTCAGCGCTGCTGTAGCCTGACCTGGAATACTGTGTGCAGTGCTGGGCCCACAATTTAAGAAGGATGTGAAGGTCCAGAGGAGGGCAACAAAGCTGGTGAAGGAGCTGGGAGGCATATCAGCCTTCTGTGAGGAGTGACTGAGGACTCTGGAGTTGTCTAGTTTGGAGAAAAGGAGCCTGAGGACTGATCCCATTGCTCTCTACAGCTTCCTGAGGAGGGGATATGGAGAGGGACGTACTGATCTCTTTTCCCTGGAATGCAGTGACAGAACATGTGGAACTGGTTCAAAGCTGCACCAGGACAGGTTCAGACTGGACATGAGGAAACATTTCTCTACCAAGAGGGTGGTCAAACATTGGAACAGGCTTCCCAGAGGTGATTGGTGCCCCAAGCCTGTCAGTGTTTAAGAAGCATTTGGACAATGTCCTTAATATGCATGCTTTAACTTTTGGTCAGCCATGAAGCGGTCAGGTAGTTGAACTTGATTGTTATAGGTTGCTTCCAAGTGAAATAGCCCTGTCCTATTCTATCCTATTCTATCCTACCCTACCATCTCAAATAAAGTGCTGCCTACAACTCTTGACTTGCTGGACAGCACTGACTTCCCAACACTGTGAAGCCAGATGGATTGATTTTTTTTAAAGCAGGATTAGCTATTAAAAACAAGATTCCAGGGAAGAAAACGAAACAGTGAGTTTCTTCTGCCAACTGCTTAGCACTGGATTAGCCGTGACCTTGTATGAGTTTTTCAGAGGAAATGACAGGCCCCATATGAATGTTATGTTCATGGTGATCATAATGCTTTTTTTCTCTGTTAGGGAAGACAAGGCACGGTCTCACTGTTCTGTATCTTGAAGGAACAATTAGCAGATGCAATAAGAAATGTTTCCTTTGCACTACTTTTCCCTAATTTCAGCTTCTAAGGAGCTTACCTTTTCAGGTGCAGCTCTGTCTAAGACCAGAGCTCTGAGCAAAGCAACATGAGAGGCTTTCAGGAGGTTGGCCCATTGGGGAGAGGCTTTCAGGAAGTTCCCCCATTGGGATCCATAGCTGAATACTTAGGCTGAAGACAGCAAGTTATTATTAGAAAACAAAGGACTGAGGGAACAACTAGAAAGCCATATGCTCTTTCTCAAGTCAAAGCAGCAACTGAACGTGAGAGCAATAAACTTATGTGCGTAAACACACACATATATGTATATATAAAATACAGTTATTCCAAGAATTCACCCATTTTGCATTAATTAAAGAAAACGGAAGGATGGAAGTGGTGTACATTTAGAAACAGGCCACTATTAAAGTAAAGCAAATGAAATGCAGTTAATTTCAAATATTGTTATTGAATATTTTTTAGCTCTTCTAATTTGAAAAGGGAATCCCATTGTTTCCTTTTCTTTTAAACTTCCAGTAAATACCGTGAAAGCATAAAGTCGGTACATTATTAACATAATAGAAATTAAAGCAATAAAAACTGAAAACATCCTACGAATATGGCATCAATGTATCTTAATATTGCCGTTGATAAACTGAACCACACGATGGCAGTGTATTGTTGGATAAAGACAAGGAGTCTAAAAAACCAGCTTCCCGGCTTGTACTTTTACCTACTGCTACAGAAACTTTTGTCTTTTAGGGTCATTGGATTCTAATTTTAGCACAAGAAGGACTTTCCCAAGGATCTGGTTAAATATATCCCCAAAGCAGCTCTTTGAAAAGCAACATAAGCTTCTTTCCAGCAAACCTTAGAGCATGAGAGTGACTTGAAGTTACAGTTTCTTCTTGATTCCAGGCTCCGTGACCTTGTAAGCAGTAGATCATCGCTGGATGCCAAATATAACTCTGCATTCCCACTCCTGATGAAGCCAGTATTAAAACTGTGGCTGTATTTAGTCAGAACTGGATTAGCCTTATCATTAGGGCCAGCAAAGAAAGATCACAATTCTAATGCGTTTTGTAAGAAGCACCACAGAGCAGCCTTTGAAAGGCCATTTGGGAAAGTTTGTGTCAGTACATGTGACTGTTTCAGAAGCTGGACACCCTGGTTTCATCATCTCTTGAGGTGGAGAAAGAGGCAGCAATTAACTCACTGACAGATAAAGAGAAATGGAGTGTCTGAGTGCTTGAGTCTGGTCTCTCCTCAGTGTCAGTTAGAGATAGCTGCTAAGCTGAGTCTTTCTTGGAGCTAAGTTTTTGTACATGACCTTTTGCCTTGGTCATTATCTGCCAAGTCAAGCACCCTCTGCATTGATCCTGGCTGTTCCTCTAAAGTGAAAGAAAGGGTGTGGGGGGAAAAATGATGCAGCAAAATTGCTCTGTCGCATTCATTTATTGTTCTGAAGTACTCCTATCCCTAATCCAAACCATAGTTTATGAAGAACTGCAAAGCAATGTCAGCAAAAAGTGTGAGAGGGTTTTACATGGGAGACAGCCCATCCCTCCCAGCTCACGTTTGTTGAAATTTAACTTTATTCCAGTGTTTAAGGAAGGAGTGTCACAGTGTGGTTTGATAGTCGCGTCTGGTAGATTAGGGGCAATAAAAATTCCAGAATTAGGACTCCTTCCTTTCCCTCTTCTGCATGAAGAGCTGTTAGATTATGGCCTGCTGGGTCTTAGCTGGTACACAGCTAGGAGAGCAGGGCTGTTTCTGGTTGTTTTGGCTGAGATGTTCCAAGGCAGGTAAAATGTTTGAGCTTTATACCCTGTTGTGTTTTGGAGCCTTGCCTTTTTTCAGGAGCTGTAGAAGAATCCCAGCCTTGTGGGTCTACAGTCAATTATGGAAACACTGACATTAACTGAAGAACTTACACAGTGGCAATCAATAGGAGCTGCATGGGCTATAGCTTATAGTGAGCACCGAGTGCTGATTTCCATCCAGTGGGGTATCAGCTGTGCAGCAGCTTGGGGTCTTCCAGAAGAAATGGTTTCAGGAGGAAGCTGTCACACTGCAACAATTCATGTGTGCTACAGGTAATTCTGTGCTGGAGCCTGAGGGATATTGAAGAAACCTAACAGCTAGAAACAGGTTACATGGAGTCTGTCACCAGTGCCCTGCTGTCCCAAACTCTGTAAATGCAAACATAGAGGAGCTTCAGGCAGACTCAGTTCCCATGGACAATTACAGACCCATGCAGGTACAATGGAACCAAAACTTCCTAGAAGCATGGAGATGCTGTATGGTTAGCTACATGTCAGGAGAAAGGTCACAGCTCGTAGCAATCTCCTGCCATGAGATATAGGCAGAAGGTATGTGATCTGTTCAGCTGGGAAGACTGGACACTGTCATCAGAATAGGTCATGAAGCTCTTGCTAAGGCTAGAAAGGTATTTTCTGCCTATCTGTTATGTTTCTTGATGGTTGCCCATTATTTTAAGACCATTTTACAAACATATCAAGCAGAGATTTACCCTTCGAATTTATCCGTAAATTTTCTTCCCAAACATTCTCGTTTGGCCTTAGCCTTTAGGAGTTATCTGCCAAGAAGTGGGTTTAGTTGGTGGAATTAATAATCAAAAAGCTGTAATGTGGTTGCATTCAGTAGCAATGAGGCTGAGGCCCCTTCTTTCATTTAGTAATAAGAATACTCAATTCTTGCTTTCCCTTGTATCAGTACCCAGGGACTTCTCTTCATGTCCCTTGAAGGAGAAGAGAGGGCTGTGTGGAGACCTCATAGAAGCCTTCCAGTATCTGAAGGGGGCCTATAGGGATGCTGGGGAGGGACTCTTCATTAGGGACTGTAGTGATAGGACAAGGGGTAATGGGTTCAAACTTAAAGAGGGGAAGTTTAGATTGGATATAAGGAGGAAGTTCTTTACTGTGGGGGTGGTGAGGCACTGGAATGGGTTGTCCAGGGAGGTTGTGAATGCTCCATCCCTGGCAGTGTTCGAGGCCAGGTTGGACAGAGCCTTGGGTGACATGGTTTAGTGTGAGGTGTCCCTGCCTATGACAGGGGGACTGGAACTTGATGATCTTAAGGTCCTTTCCAACCCTAACTATTCTATGGTTCTATGATTCCAGTGTGTCTGATGCCAATAAGGTCATCTTCTCTAGAGAACTCAGTTCTTTGCCTGCACACTACAAGTGGCCAGATTCTGAAGAAAGATCAGTGTTCCAGCTATAGAACCCTCTGGATACTGTTGCCTGTTTTCTGAACAAAAATCAGCTTAGGACATGGGACATGATTGGGAAACTTCCAGAAAAAATCTAAGTTTTGTGTTCGGAAAACCTGAATTTCATTTGTCACCTTGTAGATAAATAGAGTTAGGAACGCTTCTAACCAGCTCCAGACTTCTTAATCTCTTTCTTCTTTTCATAAGAATGACTCACAGATTAATGAGAATTGGCTTACATTGACACAAAAAAAGAGAAGAGTGATAAAATTCTAGATGAATACACAAAAGCAATAGCTGCTGAGGTAATTTCCTTCCCCCTGCCAACATCACACAATCCTTTTCAGAATATTTTTGTTCTTTTGCCCTAATTTTTCCCATCTGATGTGTTTAGAATTTCAGATTTACAATTTTTCACCCTTTCATCCCATTACAGCTTTCTTACCAGTAAAAAAATTCTCTCCCACTATGGTGAGTCTGCCCCCGCATTGCTCAGATTCTTGTTGAAGGTTTAGTAGCACTGGTTACGCCCATGTTAGTTAGCCGCTGCCTTCTGAAAGTAATTAGATATGTCTTACTGAAGCATCTTAATCATTTTCCCTCTTTGAATTCACTCCCTCCAATTTCCCATTAAGCTTTGTTACAGCCATAAATAATAAGAAGGATTTAATCCTGTTTCTCCATTTCCAAGTTATCTTAATGTAGCTCAAGACATAGCATCGTAACACCAGAACAGTGGGTCCAAAAAGAGATGAAAAGAGCAGCATGATTCTGAATAAGCTGTAAACGTTTAGAAATAATAAAGCAGAAGGAAAGCTATGAAGCCCTTAAAGGAGCCATCCAGAGAAAACACCAGTGCTAATGTGTTTCATAGCAGAAAAATGACATCCAAGTTTCCAACAAACTAAATCTATGGGATAGTTAATAAGAAATGCAAAACGTGATGAAAGTTAAGGGCAAGATATATTTAACTGTGGATTCCAGTGACATTTCAACAAAAAAGAACCTTCCAAAATAAGGTGAGAATTCAGGGTTCATATGTCCCCATGCTTCTGAAAACCTTTTCTGTATGAAAAGGCAACAAGGAGCTGTTGATGTAGGTCTTAAGTGATGTTTGTTTATGCACATATTTACATATTAGACACAGGGGATCTTGTGGGTCGGTTCAGGAAAGGTCAGGTTTTTCCCACTGTTGTGCAGCTGGAGACTGTTCATTCCCTACCTCCATTTGGGAACTCTTTGTTCATGGCCTCTGACCGGTGAGAGTTTGCAGGTGGCAAAAGCAGTGGGCACCTTTCTGGTGCATCTTTGAGCTGACACTTGTGTTTTGAGTGGGAAGGTAAATAGTTTCAGTGACATGATGCAGCTGTGTCCTTTATTTCACTCCCCAGGGTCCTAGAAACTACTGGAGTGTGTAACTAGGATGTCAGATTTGGATTATTATCAGAAGCAATGGAAGAAATTGAGATATAGCACAAAAATATACAAGATTACAGATAGACTGTAATGACTGTACTTCACAAGGTAGCAATTCTATACTGTGTGGTAGCACTTCAGCTTAAATTTCAACCATATTATGCCTTCTATGACATGTCTTCTGTGCATCTTCTTTGACATGTTTGTACTGCTAGTCCTGATTCTTGTCTCCTGGTACAGCTGCAACACAGAGCTGTTGTACCTCCTAATGTAGAAAATAAAAACAAAGGAAAAAATATAGTACAAGCCATAGAACTTGAAATGAAAACTTTAAGCTAATCAATACAATGGAGATGTAAGGGCAGATGCTGTCTGTGAGATTGCTACCCCTTGATCCTAGCTGGTTTTGGTTCACATGCCTGGATGCTTCTCATTTCAAAGCTTTCTGCAGGAGCTGTTCAGCTGCTGCAGTGGACCTGTTAGCTGGAGTGTGGGAACTCACTGTTATTCACTTGGGCCTAAGTAAAGGTGCACAAAAGTACCTCAGAAACACCTAGGACATCCTCAAGACACAAGGACATTACTAGTAGCATGATTGTGGTGCATGTAAGGGTGGTGAGGCACCGGAATGGGTTGCCCAGGGAAGTTGTGAATGCTCCATCCCTGGCAGTGTTCAAGGCCAGGTTGGACAGAGCCCTGGGTGATATGGTTTAGAGCGAGGTGTCCCTGCCCGTAGCAGGGGGGCTGGAACTGGATGATCTTAAGGTCCTTTCCAGCCCTAACTATTCTATGATTCTATGTGCTGGCATTAAAAGGCAAGTGATTATTTTAGCAGTTTGCTAGCCCTCTCCTCTTTGGGAATGTTCAGTCTCACTGTTTGATATTCTTGCAGCATGTCTTTTCTTCTAGTTTCTTTGCTTACATAGCATATTCAGAATTATTGAGGATTCTTTTCTGATTCAAGACATTTGGTAGAGGTTGGGATTTAGGTCCTGTCTTCTGCCTTTGAACACTGCCTGGTGAGTCTAATGAGGCAGAGCTGTGTGTCAACAGAGATTTGGCCTACAGTTGGCTGTCCTCTGTGTCCAATCCCAATCTTAAGAAGTTCTTATATGGAAAAGTATCTTACTTTTATACACTCTTATATACACTCTTATAATGCACTTTGAATGGTGCTTGGTTCTGATACAGCTTATATAACAGTGTGAACCGAATACAGTGTTCCAGGTGAGAGCATCATGTTTAACATAGCTTTGTATCTGATTTTTTGTTCTGTTCCTTTGTACTACTTCAACTTTCTCTCATTTCTTGATAGGTGTTGAATGGTGTATTCACCATGACAGCAAGCTTTTTTTGGTTGGGATTAATTTAGAATTAAGCAGTGTTTATAGGCTATTCAAATTATTCCTCCTGAAGCTGCCTTGCATTTGTTTTCCTTGTCCCAGATGCTGGGACATTGTTGCTAATCTAAAATGTAATCTTTCTGCATTACTATTGTCTGATTTTAGATATGCATCACATTTCACGGTGCTGTAGGTCTGTGCTCCTGTAGCACTGGGAATAGAACAATGAGCTTGCTTCACATTTACACTCTTGGAATTGTAAGCAGAAGCTGATTGATTTCCTCCACAAAGTTAAGCTTGCATATTAACTTGGCTGAAGAAAAAGGTCACATCAAAAGGCACAAATTAATCAGCTGGGACAGTGTCATTAGCTATGCAGTAAGCACTGGCTGTTTCTGGAGCTCCTGCCATAACATTTTTTTTGGGTACATCGTATACCATGCATATGGGGATGATTAAAAAGAAGGTAGAGTGAGAATAACACTGAAAAGGTAGGAATATTTTGCCAGTGATTAAGTGCTTAAAGGTTCTGCAAACCACTGAATGCAGCCTCCAGGTGAAGAAGAGAAGGTAAGTGGTTTTAAACTGAAAGACAGTAGATTTAGATTTGATATTAGGAATGAAATTGCTGAGGCGCTGGCACAGGGTGCCCAGAGAAGCTGTGGCTGCCCCATCCCTGGCAGTGTTCAAGGCCAGGTTGGATGGGGCTTACGGCAACTTGCTCTAGTGGAAGGTGCCCCTGCCCAAGGCAGAGGTTGGAACTGGATGAGCTTTAATGTCCTTTCCAACACAAACAGTTCTGTGATTCCATGTAAGTTGTTGCTTTTGTGAAATGTAGGGGCAGGATCACAGTCTTAAGTTTCCTTGGATCGGTTTAGTTTTCATTGTTGATTTCTGTGGATTGCTCTTGCATTTGGGTTTTGTGCGTGGCTCTGTCTCTGTTTTAATATGTATTCAGTTCATTGCCAACATGTTGGCAGTTGTGGTTTTGGTTCCTAGCTGGATCTATGTGACATGTTTGGGCCTGAAGGGGCAAATCAAAGTGATGTTTATCCAAAAATGTTACTGGGTTCAGTTCTGTCTGTGAACTCAAAGCCAATGTATGGTTGTTTTGTAAGGAGCTGATTTCCATTTTGCTCTTGCCTGAGTGTATTTAACTTCCATTGGCTGTAAAGAGGGTTATGCAAGGTTGTTGAGGGACAAAACAAGCACTGCACAAACAGATAATGAGAGTGGATTTCTGAAGATGATATTGTGCCATTCTGAAGATGTCCTTGGCTGTTCCAGAATGCTTAGATAGCAACAGCTGCCAGGAATGCTTTTATCATCCGTGTTTGCCCAAGAGTCTGCAACCTTTCCTTTCAGATGCTGGCCTTACACGGTTTTCTGTGCCCCCGTCACCTCTTGAGTAGATTAGTGTAGTACATGGTATCTTGAGTAATACATTGCAGTCATTGGAAGCTTTGGCTGCTGTGGAAAGTGGTTGCTGGCCTATTTAAAGAGAACGATTCAAGTGTTCGAAGTCCTGAGCAGTTTGAATCTGGCATGATTTTGAAATCCTCTGTCTTGGTGACTTCTAACTGCAGAAGTTGATGTAACAGCAGTAGTACAGGCTGAGAGCCTCACATCCATCCTTTCCCTACTTGAAACTGTGAGGGAGTCGGATACAAGGAGCTCAGGAGCCTTGAGCCAATAGACAAGTTTAACTTTCATCTCTTGCACCTTTTGAGCTTTTGATTAGAGCATAATATTCTCAGATTTTCCTGCAGAAACTACTGATTTTAGTAGGAAGGAGCAGGAACCTCTGCTGGGGAAATTCTGCAAAGAATTTACTTTGGGCCTTTTCAGCAGGGGTTTCTAGGTGTGTAGGGGTGGCATGCCTGCTGGTTTGTGAGGCTGGCTGTCAGTCAAAAGAGGATGACATCGTGGTCAACCTTTTTGTCTTGTACTGCAAAAGTACATGCCTTAGGGCCCCTTTTAAACATACATCCACATTTGGCTCCAGATTTGCATCGTAAATCTATTTAATTTAGGCACAGAAATTAAATGTGGCATCTGTGCAGTACTGTAGTGCATATTTCAGGTCACATTACATTCCAGAACCAAGCAGTAGAAACAGCCTGCCTAGCAGTTTACCTGAAAATCATAGAATTATAGAATGGTTTGGGTTGGAAGGGACCTTAAAGCTTATCCAGTTCCAACCCCCTGCCTGAGGCAGGGATACCTTCCACTAGAGCAGGTTGCTCCAAGCCCCATCCAATCTGGTCTTGAGCACTGCCAGGGATGAGGCAGCCACAGCTTCTCTATTTTCTTCCTAATATCTAATCTAAATCTCCTCTGTCAGTTTAAAACCATTCCCCCTTGTCCTGTCCCTACAGGCCCTTGTAAAAAGTCCTCCAGATTTCTTGTCAGCCCCTCTTAGGTACTGTTGGTTTGAAAGTAGGGAAAAAAAGACAAGCACCTCTCTTTTTCACTATATACATCTGGAAAGCTAGTCACTTTCTGGCTTAGGTATGCTCAAAGCATCTGAAAGGATCAGAAAGCACAGGAAGTTATAAGTTAAAAATCCTGCTTTGGATCCCAAGGCATCAGCTGGAGCTGAAACTGTGTATTAGCTGTGAAAAACTATCAACATCTGCCAGCTAACAGTAACTCGGGTACCTACAGGCTTAGAAATACGTTACAGTAGGTCTTGGAGAAAGCAGTGGTCCCTAACTGGTGAACAGGGACACAGAAAGTGGCCAGTTCCTAACTTTTACCTAGTGCCGCAGCTCAGCTGTACCAGCTGGGAAGGGCCACCCAAATACAGAAACATTACAAACAGAAGAGCCTACAATGAGGAGATTTAGCAGTGGTTGTAATTGCTCACCTAAAATTGTATTTCTGTCTATAAACTGTATCACATTAAGGGGAAATTATGGTATGTATCCACATAAAACTTGTTCATACATAACATACAAGTACAGCTTCTTCCCTTCTTTGTGATAATCGTACCTATCCAGTCATCCAAAGTCCTTGAAATTTCAAACACCCATAGGAAGACACAGTTTTAAGAGAACTACCTTACAAACTTCATTTTCTTTCCAGAAAAAATCCTCATAGTTGCAGAGTATAAAACACATGGATACACAGAAACATCTATTACGGGGGGAAATACTTACGCCAATGAGGTTGTCAAAGGAGCCAGGAATAGACCCAGCTTTCCAGCTGACTTTGAAAAGCCATTTTACAATGGTTTCCTGTGATTTTCACTAAGGATTAGGTGCCTCTGTGAATGGGGAAATCAAGCTGGGCATCTATCTGTCTCTGAGTGCTCTAAATGGTGGACTTATATGCTTTCTGATGGTGGGCAGCTGCATCTCAGAGAAAGCAGCAGTAAGCTGGATTCTGAAAGTCTAAAATTAACCATTCAGAATTAGTGAGTGCTTCTAAACTATTGTTTTCTCTGCCTTAAGTCTTCTAGAGATACTGAGCCCTCACAATACCCTCACAGTGCATGAAAAATGAGTTATAGATGCCTGTGAAAAACTGACTTGAAAACCTCTTGGTTTAGTTACCTCAGGTGTAAAATGAAGATGATGAGAGTTAAGTGTGCTGCTTGTGTATTGATGAAATATTCAGCATTTGAAAGATTGAAGAAGGAAGGGTGGCTATAAATAGTTATTCACGGCAGCGTTTGGATTGCTTACATGTCTGTTGTCTGCATGGTCCATTTGTGACTGGGAATACAATTTTAAATGAAATGTCAGTCCAAACCCATTTATCTGTAGAAAGTGCCCCTCAGATCTTGCATGGGTGAACAGGAAGATGTATTTGATACAAGCACCCTATCTTCCCTGTAGCTATATACAATATTTCATGTCTTATTAACATAGTCTATCTACAGTGAAGTTTATAGGCCTTGACAGATAGCACCTCGGGTGAGAGAAAGGATGACAGAGAAAATTTACTTTTACAAAGTCAGTCTTTCTGGATCTGTTCTTGGACAGCTTGACACCAAAGGCTATAAACATAGGCTGGAATCTGAAACCTTCTCTGCAATGACCTTGTTTTAGCGAATACTATTCTTATCTCCTGGTGCTTATTCTCCTCCTGGCAGCCACTCCTCACCATAAATTCCTTACCATGTGCTCCTTTCTGCTTCTTGAGCAGTGCCTTCATGTTTAATATTTGTTTACTACCCATCTTTATTTAAGCCATGCAATCTGAAGGCCTGCTTTATGCTATCACCAGAATTACAGTATTGAACCATTCAACTTGATACAGGCTTCTCATCTCTGACTGTCACTTTTCCATTTCCTTGGAAGAAGGCTTTTCCAGGAGGAGGACTGCTCCTGCCTTGAGCGCTGCATTAAATTATACTTTAATGGCAGTAGTTTGGTACATTCCGATTTAAAATTGCCTAGTCTTTATATTAGTAAAAGAAGGTCACTACTTTCTAAATAACAGAGCAGTCAAGCATAAGGCAAAGAACTGAAAATACGGACTCAGCCAAAATACAGTCCTTTGGAAGAGAGATGTCAAATGGATTTGAACAGTGTTTTTACACATATTTCACTATTTATAAACAGTGTCAAGCACTTCTTTTGCTATGAAATGTTATGCTGCCATTCTAAACAAACCAAATGCGGTTTCCTGTGGTGATAACATTTTTTTTTGTGCATGCACCCTGCCCATGAGACACACATTTTATGCAGAACTGATTTTAAAGAAGCACCAACATTTGCTTCCACTGCTTTATGTTTCAAAAGCAGGGTACCTTGGCTGAACAAAGCTCACCTGGGGTGTGCAACCTCAATTGCATTTGCTCTGTTTGTTGGGTTTCCAAACATCCTTGCTCAGATCTGCTGGTGTTGCAAGATCCTGAAAGCAATCTATTCTGCTTTCCAGCACGTTCTGGCCTTTAAATAAATCCAAACTCTGATTGTATAATGGACTTCTTAAACCATCTGAATCCACATTCTGTGCCAGTCATTGTGGTGATGTGAACAATCACAGTTTCTGTGTACCAGCACAGGTTAATGAAGTACTAGCTGAAGAATAGCTGTATTAGAAACATGGACATACATTCCATCCTCTGTTATACACTTCCCAGATACCAGGGCAGCTGGCACCCACCCACTGTTTTGACACCTGATTTAATGTTATTGAACGCAATGGGACTTTGGATACAGCTGAAAGACCCTTTAACCAGAGTTTGCCATCATGTCTTCAGTACCAAAAGGCATGGAATATTGTTATGCTCAGTGGGCTTATAAGATATGCGTGCGCACACAGGATACTAAAATAATCAGCTGTATCTCTTTCTGAATGGCAATCTTCACCAAGAAATAAAACATAAATTTTTATTGCAACTGATGGGGTCAATGTTATGTGATTCTTCTTTTGTCAGTGAGAAAGCAAATTAATATGATTCCATTTAGTTTTTCAAGGGCTTAAAGCATTATCTTTATGGTACTTAACTGTAGGAAAGTGGCAACATTTAAAGGAGTATTATTTTTTCTCCTGGACAAATTCTTGGTGTATTGAATGACCAGACTTGAGCAGTTCAGTAACAATGCAGGCTGAACACTTACAGGAATGTAAACAGTCTTTTCTGCTGGCAAAGACCACTAATATAATAAATCATTATTGAAAATAGCACAAGCAAATCCAACAGCTTTAATAGGAGGAAGAATGTTTCTTACATTATATGTGCCAGTTTAAAGATTTTTGGTGTCTGTTGTATTTCAATGAGAACAAAACAATAATGGACTTCTCCAACTCACAGTGTTATGCTTTAAGCAAGATTTGAATCGTGGTGTCTGATTCGAGTTCCTCTTTAAGACAGTGGAGCTCTGCCATATATTTTATTTTTCTTTATCTACTATTGAATTCTGAAGTTAGGGACAAACTATTTTCATTTATATTTGGGTAAATACAGGAAATAGTTTAATTTTGCTTCTATTTTCTAAGTAGCTGCTGTAGTCAATTCAGTATTCATTTATAGAAGCTAAATACATTGTTTCAGTGATGCTTGTATAAGATGAAGGACTTCTCTTATAAATAGTCATGTCTTTGTTAGATGATTGTTGGATTGTTTCTCATATAATTTGACCTTTTAATTACTTGTTGTTGCTCATGGTAATTCCTCACCTTTGCAGGAATAATACGAGTTACTGATTTGTAGTCTTTAGTTTAGCATACTAGGCCTCATGTTTAGAAATCGTCAAAACCTGGTATTGATGTTTGTCTGTCTTTAGAAGGATTTTACAGCAAGTGATTGAGTGGTGTGATCTTATGGAAGTGGCATCCTTTTAGTGATTAGGGAGGAAAAAATGGTCAGATGTCTCTTGTAACCTGTGGTGAGATAAATTAGATATTGAGCTGAAAACCTCACTCTGTTCATTTGGGATGTTATGTACTTTCATTTATACATGTGTGCCCTCCTTAAAGGGACCAAAAATAGCAATATGTGGTGGTTAACAAAGAACATACAGAGAGGAGTGGAATATCAAGATTGTGAGAAAATATTGGTGACGCTCCAGCTACCATTAATTCCAGACATCTTAACCAAAGTAAATGACTCACAATGGTGACTGAGTGATGATTTAGCTTTTGAATTGTTACAAATGAATTAGTTACTGGAATTTTCTTATATGTTTTATAAGAACAGGTTTCAACCAGTGGATTCATGCTAAAATATCTGTTTCTACTATGTCTAGGAGTATTTCCATTTTTTTTTCATCATTGTGATGTACTATGCTCTGTCTACCCATTAGGGAATAGATGGTGCCATTTGATGTTCTAAATATAATTTGTTATCAAATATTCTTTTTTAAAAAAAAACAGTTATGCTCTGAAAAAAACCCCATCATTTAATTTGGCTTTAAATGGCTTCAAACTGACAGAAGGGAGATTTCAATTGGATATAAGGAAGACTTTCCCTGTGAGGGTGCTGAGGCGCTGGCACAGGGTGCCCAGAAAAGCTGTGGCTGCCCCATCCCTGCCAGTGTTCAAGGCCAGGCTGGACACAGGGGCTTGGAGCAAGCTGCTCTAGTGGAAGGTGTCCCTGCCTGTGGCAGGGTGGTTGGAACTGGATGATCTGTAAGGTCCCTTCCAACCCAAACCATTCTGTGATTCTATGATTCTATATTTGCAGATTTATATTTCAAGAGCACTTCTAAGGCATATCTTGGTAAAACATCTTTTGCAACAGCTTAGCCTTTTCTTGTTGAATAATATTCTTAGAAGTAAAAATCAAATCATATCATATTCATATACATGAAATGTTAGAGGTTGTAAAACCTATCAAAATATGTTTATAATGTTAAAAACATTTTCAGTACTCACCAGGCATTTCTTAAGAGTACCAGTGGGCTTTTGGTTAATTTTCATCTCCTTTCCGAATCTAAAATGCCCTGGTCCTGCTGCATTGTTAAATGTCAGATGGAAGTTGGATGTTAGGGAATTTATTCATATTTACTGCATTAAGTAAGCAGTTTGCTCAGCCTTAGGTGGTATATATATAGGTATAAATTCCTCTGCATACTGTGAGTGGTTTTGTTATTTCCCTTGGTTACTCCATGGCTGTGCTAGCCTGCATTTCTTCAGTTGGCCTTTAAACTTCATTTAATCCTCTCTACATGTGTGTGTCTCAGTATGACTGCTTCTACCTCCAAAATACAGGGTAAGAGGGATGAAATCTAATGTGCATTATAGTGCTCACTCTTCCAGTTCATTCATGCTAATCTGGAGGATCTGGGTTGACATTTTTCTTCCATTTGTATATTCTCCACATAGTTTCTCAAACATCTGAATGAAAAACAAAACAAAAGCTGACATGCACCTAATGAAACCTAAATGTCTGTTTCCTATGAGTAATCCATCTGTGGAAACCGCATATCATCCTACTTTCATATTTTCCCCTTGGATGAAATTTGTTTTGAGTATCATGTCAGTGACATTTTGCCTATCTTTCAGCATGATGCCTTTTCTTTCTAGTGTTTTCAGTGGGTCACAGAAAGCTTCAGAACACAGTTAGGTAGGAGCCTGGTAACTGCCATATGTTCTATGTATTTCTGTGATGACCTTTTTATATATCACAGGTACACAGCGAGGGAATGTACTCCTGTCATGTGTTGAGTCTGATCATTTTCTGAGTCCTTGCCCTTTTACATTGTCCAATTCAGTATACTTAGCCTGGCACAGGAGACTTTTAAGGGACAGAATTGTTACTTGCACTGCACATTGTAGTTTTGGTACTGCTATTTGGTTTAGTGAAGTGACCTGCAAAGCAAGGGTATGAACTAAACATGCCACCTGGGGTTGCAGTGTATTCACTGGAACAGAGGGTATAAGAAATAAGGTAGGCAGAATTTTGTCCTGCCTGACTGTAGCTCCTTGTTTTTAGAGGTGGCTGAGCCATCTGCTGCTTTCAACTTCAGTGGGAGCCAAACATGCTCATCATCACTTCCTTAAGCAGGAACCATGGAACAAAACTAAATTTATTGTTTGAAGCATACACAGCTTTGTTTCTTTTGAAGTGATAAGAAATGTGTGGTAAAACAAGCCACTGTGCTTGTTGTGTGCACAATCTGGTTGATGTTTTAAAAATGCCATGACAGAATGGCATTTTTTACTGTATAAGGATGGGTGCATGTTTGGAGAGGAATGCTCAAATGATTGTTTGCTCACATTGAGTTATCTAATAAAACTGTTTCATCTAGAGGGTTTTGTTTATTTAGGATTGGTGTTTCTTTAGTGTTTGGTTTTGGTTTTAATACATCCAGCATAGAGGAACTGCAATGGATTTAAGGAAGAAAGAAGTTCAAGACATACAGTATGAGTGAAAACTTTTGAGGGCTGAATCCACCTTTTAGTTCTGTGCACACAGCAGCTAGCAGAGTCCATTGGGATCCAGAGAAAGGCTGCTGAGTGTTACTATGGTGGGACACACTGTTCAGTGCTTAGCATACCTACATAGTATAGTTTATAAAAGAAGTGAAAATACCTGAACAGCGTAAGTAGTGGTTAGTGCTGCTATCTCTGCATTTGAAAGCACCCTCTAAGAGTGTGCCACCAGATTTGTGAGCATCAGAATTCTGTGCAGGCTCTATTCTCAGAATAATGGACTTCCAATACATGCCAGGATACTGGGAGGGAGAAATGTATAAAAGACAGGTGAATCTGTTCCTTTTGGAGAAGCCCTTCACATTTTTATCTGCTCAATAAGCTTCTTTTGAAGGACTGTGACACTGTTGAATAGTTTTGCATTCTTCTTGTCTTTACCGAGATTTCTTGAGTGTTAGTATAAAAGGCTTTTCTTTTAGGCAAGGGGAAGATACAAACTGCATCAAGGGAAAGAGATAGATAGTTGACTGTAATAAAAATAATTTCAAAGTTTCTAGCACATGAGCCAACAAGTAGAGGTTTAAGTGCTCTAATATGAAAAACTCCATAGCCAGAATGGAGGAGGAGACTGCTATGCAGGTGACAAACAAAACTCAGGTATTGTAAGTTCGATGATGCTCCAGAAAATATGTAAGAAAAAGCTTTGACGTACAAAACGATTACCTTAGCAATTTTGATAGACGAGAGATTGATGAGGGATTTCTGTGCTGCCAGGATACAAGGCACATCCACCTGCTTTCTGCTCTTTTGTTTTAAATGTGGTGGGGTTTCTAAAGATACAGCTCTCTCTGGTACCAGTTCTGGGTTGGGTGTTTGGCTTCAGTTGGATGCTGCTCTCAGTGTCTGTAATAATGCCTGTTCATCTTGCTGCCAGGGGCATGGAAAGTGACATTCAAATGCCTATATTCCTTCCAGACCTCTGTGCCTAGTGTTTACAGCTCCCCAGTTCTCAGTGCTACCCCAGCAGTGCTTCCCCTAGACCCTCACAGTAATGTGTGAGAAGCATGTAGCTCTTTTCACTGGCTAGCTGCAGCTTTGTGTAGCTCTCAAAAGATGTGAATGTGTCCCTGGAAGGGCACTGTGGTGATCTTCAGTTTTATCATGAAATTGTGATTGATGCTAATGGATAACATGTATGTGGGAGCTCTGCTACAGTTGCAGCTATTATTCTTCTACTGTCAGTTTATTCAGTGTCTCTGAACTGTTTGTGTGATGAACTGAAAGCTGCAGCTTTCTGGGGATCATCTAGGACAAGAAGTGCTCTGTAGATGCGAAATACAGTATATTAAATCCCTGTACTTGATTATGCTTGAGAGGTGTTCACTCCCAAGTAGATGCTTGAGAGAGAACTTAAAGCAGATGCCTGTCCCAAGCCACTGCAGAAATCATGCTTTTGCCCATAGTCAGAGTAATTCCATAATGACTGCTGGTGCTGGGGCTTGAATTTCACACTGGTGAGGGCCCTGGTTATCATCTGACAGATCAACACTTTCATGTTTCAGAGTCCAAAACAAGTTCTTCCTTTCTGCTGCTATTCCCCTGCAATGTACTAATGCAGCTGATGTCAGGTCAGTGAGAAGGAAAAGAATTCTTCACTCAAACTAAAATTGAACCTTGTATAAGGTACAAGTTGATGAGCTTACCCAGGTGCTCACCAAGACCGTGTTTAGAGGATGTGAATAACTTTACCTGTGCCATCCTCTCCAAAATCTACCCATTCATGGTATTTTTACATTATAATTATTATATATAGATTCAGTTCCTGTTACGCTTGTAAAATAATAAACCATTAAAGCCACAGATCCCAAACAGCCTGTCAAAATGACCATGAAAATGACAAAATGACAAACTTCCCATGGAATAAGTAACAAAAAGAAGTCTCTTCAGCCCCAGAGCAGCCTCATTGGCAACGGTAACGTTTTCAGAAAGGCTCTTTCTTTCCTATGAAATGTACTTTTTATTTGTTCCAAGGAAGAGAGATGGAAAGAAGAAAATAATGCATGGAATGGTTTGGGTTGGAAGGGACCTTAAAGGTCATCCAGCTTCAGCCCCCTGCCGCAGGCAGGGATACCTTTCACTAGAGCAGGTTGCTTCAAGCCCCGTCCAACCTGCCTTGTATTTCTTTAATTAAAGAAAAAATAAAGCAATTTTTTATAGATTCTTCACAGCTTTCCCAAGGAGATACCAAGCTCTCTGGGAAAGGATCTTGCTTCTGAAACCAGCAGTCACACACCTTCAAATACTCTCCTTCTGCATTATTCAAAACACCTACAGCCAAGTGTGTAGCTCAGGCAACCTGGCTTAATATTGAATAATGCAGTCACTGCCTTGACATCCGGAGAGATGTCTGTACCCAGCAAGAGCTATTTTTATGTGTGTTGTCTTGTTGCTTGAGGGATGATGGAAAATTAGCCTGCATGCAGCATTCTTTCTCCTGAAAGGATACGATTTGCACGTGTGTTTCTGGGTTCCTTGACTGTTTCTTTTCTTTACCCTCCGTCTTTGTTAATTATCTCACTACGTTTTTAAAGCTTACGATTAATCGCTGTTGAAGTGCATTGAATTTGAAGCCAAAGTTTCTGCTATTTAAGTCTCTTATCAGGAAACCAAGTATTAGAGTTGTTTGGTTTCTTATTTCCGAGGCTGTTTAATGACAGTAGAAATACTCAGCCTGGCCCTAAACAGGTGATTAAAGCCGACTATTGGCCAGATGTTCCCCTTTGTTGCCTGGCTTGGAGCAGAAGGAAGAACAGGAAACCACAATCCCAATGCACCCTCTCCTTGTGTTTTGGCAAGTGATCCCTGTGTTACTGAGTGTCTGCAAGGATATAATCTTACAGCCAGTGTGAATGGTGGTGTGAGCTGCTGTTGCAACCATCCCTGCATGCTCCTTCTGTCTCAAGAGTTCAGAACATCCCTTTGAGCAGCTGGACTGGGGGGATGGAGAACTGAGTTCAGCTGTTCCCAGTGACCAGATAGTGGATTTCAGGAAGAGGTCATCTTTGGAGTGTATGAAGGACTGGTGAAGGCCTTTGAGATGAGCTGGGTGTGTAGATGTGAAGCTGTTTACTGCTTTAATTTTAACTTCTGTGCTACACCTTCTGTCCTCAGAGGCAATAAATCAGAGAATCCCAGACTGGTTTGGGTTGGAAGGGACCTTAAAGCCCATCCAGTTCCAACCCCTGCCATAGGCAGGGACACCTTCCACTAGAGCAGCTTGCTCCAAGCCCCTGTGTCCAACCTGGCCTTGAACACTGCCAGGGATGGGGCAGCCACAGCTTCTCTGGGCACCCTGTGCCAGCGCCTCAGCACCCTCACAGGGAAGAGCTTCTGCCTAAGAGCTCAGCTCAGTCTCCCCTCGGGCAGGTTCAAGCCATTCCCCTTGGCCTGTCCCTACAGGCCCTTGTCCCAAGCCCCTCTCCAGGTTTCCTGCAGCTCCTTTAGGCACTGGAGCTGCTCTTTCAGGAGCCTTCTTTTCTCCAGGCTGATCCAGCCCAGCTCTCTCAACCTGGCTCCAGAGCAGAGCTGCTCTATTCCTCTGATCATTTTTGTGGCCTCTGGACTTGCTCAAGCAGATCCATGTTCCTCTTGTATTGTGGCCCCAGAGCTGAACTCACACGGAGCAAAGCTAATGCCAGCAGAGGAGGAAATCAAGGAGCAGCTAGATAGAGATGCTGAGTAAGCACCTGCAGTGCCCAGGCTTTTGCTTCAAAATTCTCTCATCCTCAGAGGTTTTATTGGGATCCTGCCTTGTCTGAGACTCAGTGAGAGGATGCAGGTAAATTCTAGGTGGATTTTACATTGTGGAGAATGTCAGTGGCCTCCTGAGCCTTGGAGTTAGGAAGGACCCGAGGCTGTGCCTGCAGTTAGTGCCCTCATTCATTCCACCTGAACTGGGGTGGCTGCTGAGCCTGGAAAGTAAAGGAGAATTAGACCATGAAGCATGGGAGGAAACCAGGAGAATGTTTTCCCTGGCTCTATGTTCATGGGAGTATACCAGCCTTATTTTTATGCTCGGGTTTGTAATGGCTTCTTGCTGAGCTTGGAAAACTCTTAATTATGGATCAAGTGGCAATAGGGGCGTCTCTCTCCCAGGTCCTGGAGACAAGTTAATCATCTAAAAATCACTGGAAGTGAGAAATTCTGGCCCTGGTGGCAATGCAGAGCCACACAGGAGAGTTAATTCCAAAAGCAAAGAAAAAGAATCTTATGCTGTGAAAGTTACCCAGGAATTCATGATTTCGGTGGACCTGTTAATGATTTCTGACTGCTCAGGTCAGCTGGACCTGCACAGCCCTGACAGCAAACAGCCACCATAACCTTTGCAGACAGCATCCTTGCTCTGTCTTCATCAGAAGACCCTCTGCCCAGGGTATCACCCGGTCACGGAGGGGGTGCTCCTTTATAGCTGTCACCGTGAGGGGTTTTCCGCTTCAACAGCCGTGAAACCCGCATCTGGGGCTGGGCTGGGCTGGGCTGTGCTGTGCCGCCCCTCGGAGCTCTCCCCCCCGCCCCCAGGAGCAGCAGCATCCGCAGCCCCGGCTCCCTTGTGCGGCTGCGGGGAGGGGCCGCGGCGGCTTCCCCTTGGCTCTCAGCACCGACCGCAGGAAGGCGCGGCTGGGGCGGGGAGGGGACGGAACCGGAGGAAGGAGCGGAGCCTCCCCCTGGGGTGGGCAGCGCAACGCAGCTCCGCTCGGCTGCCGGCCCATGCCTCGGCGTGTGCAGTGAGCGCGGAGGGAGGGAGCCGCGGCGGCGGCGGGCGGACGGACGGGCCATGTCGGAGGCGGAGAGCGGGGCTGCAGGTAAGGGGGAGCGGGGCCGGGTCCCCGCCGCAATGCGGGAGCGCTGCCGCCGGCGGGCGCGGCGCGGCACAGCACAGCACAGCCCGGCCCCGGCTTATCGGGGGAAATGATCTGGAGCCGGAGCCCCGTCCGGAGGAGGAGAGGGCGGGGAGGCGGCAGACAATGTCCCGGCGGCTGTGGCCGCACCAGGGGCAGGCAGCGCTCCGGTCCCGGGGAGGGGTTTCGATGCGGAGCTGCCGTGGTCCCTGGGGAGCCGGTGCAGCAGAGTGAGTGGGGTGTAAGTGCAAAACAATGCGGCGGCATCGCTGGGCCGGGTGCCGGTGGGCGCAGCATCCTTCCCGGCCCCCTCCTCCCCGCTGGTCCGGGTCTTCCTTTCCCAGCAGCGGCCCGGGAGAGAAGGGGGAGGGCTGGAAATAAAGGCAGGCGCCGTTTCCAGCGAGTAGCCTGATTGATGCACTGAGAAAGAGCGAGCTGGCAGCTCGGTGGGAGAGGCGGCGGTGTCTGCGATGAGAGTCTCACCATCCTGGCGCGGCCCTGGGGACCGGATTGCTCCCAGGGAGGTGTAGGGATGGGATAAACCCCAGGGGTTCCGTTTTACCACGTTAGCGGGTCCGCGGGTCCCTGACTTTGCAAACTTGCTCTACGGGCTGAGACGCGCTGAATCTTCTTGTGCCTGGAACAAGGATTGTGTGGGTTTGGTCCGTTTGGGGTTACACTGTGTCTGATAAAAATAACACAGCCTTTGCAGGACAGGGGTGGTCTCTCCTTGTGTGGGAAGGGAGCTGGGGGGAGGGAAGAGGGTTCCTAGGATACAAATGATACGGGTGAATAACCCTAAGGGAAATGCAGGCTCGGCCTGATTTCATTCGATCGCTGCATCCCTTCTAACTCACTGTATGCTGCAAAGATTTAAGGAAACCTGTACTGGCAGTAATGTATGGAGAAACTTGAAAGGTTGACTTTATACAGATCATAGTGGGAACTGGGAACATTTTGAATAAGGTAGCTCAGTTGCAGTGCAAGTGGAATAAAGGTAGCTATGTAAAAAACCCCAGAAAATGATACTTAGAAACTGGCTGCACCTCCAAGATGACTGGATTCCCTCCCTGCCCCTCCTAATCTAAATGCCCTCTCAGTGCTTCCTAAATAAAGTCTCTAATGTCTGTTTGGTTTGAAGGAACCTGCAGCGATACACGAGCATGCAGCTGACAAAGGGAAGAGCAGACTGACAGATCCATTTGTCTTTTAGATGACAGAGTATCGTGTGTTTTGTTTTCTGCAAAGTGGCAAGGATGCAATAATGAAATTAAGGAACTTGGGACATAGGGAAATCTATGCAGGAAGGGTCTTATTAGAAGATAGAAGACCGTGTACTAAAGCAATGATTTGTTATGCCAGAAATCTTTACGTTCTTTCCACACTCTGGAATGCTGAAGCTGTCAGAGCGAAAAAAAGCTTGGGGATAAAATGTGATTTAGTGAGTGTTGCTGTATTGACAGCATTGAAGCTGCAGTCACTTATTGCTGCATAGTACAATGTGCTGAGGAGACCTCTACATGTAAAATAGCCAAGCGTTGTATGCAGTGCCTGCCAATCACTTTTATAGCTGTGGTTAGCACAGCAATGCGGTATCTGCAGCTTGGGTAGTACAAGCCGGGATGAAACTGTTTGGACCCAGGAGCTGTGGCATGTAAAGCTTCTAATTATAGTGACTTTTGGCATTTTTAAAGCCATTGGCTCATAATTAGGCGATGCTGATTCAGCTGACAAGTTTTGCTCTATGGTTCTGTCACCCTGTAAGCTTGCAGTGTGAATATTTAGTTCAGTGCCACTGGGACAGCAGTTGGTGTTCAACAGAGCTGACCTGCTCTGTACCTGCAGGGTTTCCCTATTGCTGCAGTGAGGTCCCCAGAGGTCTGTCCTTTTCAGAGGCTGATTTAGCTCATACATGTATGGTGCAAGGGGACTTTAACCTAGTCTAGAGGGAGTGACCAGGACGTAGCTCAGATACAACTCCCACCGGGAACTGGAAGAGGCTGCTGCAACCTCAGATGTCAGCTTAAGTTAGAGCAGCTTTGGAGGCTAGGTCATTGCAGGGAGACCAGAATGCTGCCTCAGCTACAAAAAACCTTTTCCCTGCATGGAAATGTCAAGACTTAGGACAAGTTTTGCTTTCTGACTGTGTCACTGGTGCTATGTGAGTTGACTGGTGTCTCATCTTGTGCTCTTCTCTGCTTTTTTTATTTGCTGTTGAGCTGACGTGACCTGCTATGGCCAACTGTGCCCACTTTCATGGGAATACTGGAATTTTTGAGGCCCCACCTGGACATCATACCTGCTGCTATTAAGTCTGGAGTGATTTTTTTTTTCTTTTAAAGCTGCAGTTTTGATCAAATACTTTAAAATTTCCAACTCCTTATTCTTCTAGTCTGGATGAGTTTTGCTGCTCTCTACTATGATTTCACCTATTGTATCTATCATAGAAGCATAGAATGGTTTTGGTTGGAAAGGACCTTGAGATCATCCAGTTCCAACCCCCCTGCCATGGGCAGGGACACCTCACCCTAGACCATGTCGCTCAAGGCTCTGTCCAACCTGGCCTTGAACACTGCCAGGGATGGAGCATTTACTACTTATTTGGGCAACCTGTTCCAGTGCCTCACCACCCTCACAGCAAAGAACTCCCTCCTTAGATCCAACCTGAACTTCCCCTATTTAAGTTTGGGCCCATCACCCCTTGTCCTGTGGCTACAGTCCCTGATGGAGAATCCTTCATTGGCATCCTCGTAGGCTCCCTTCATGGCACCAAATAACCACCCCTTTCTAAAAAACATACTTTTTAGTTCTAAGCAATGACATCCAAAGGATCCCATCACCTCTGTTTTCTGTACCTGAATTGGTTCTGCCTTTTGATGGTGTGTCAGATGGGATTTTACAAGTATTGCACTTCAAAGAGCACATCATTTACGGTTTTAGAAACTTCTCTCTGTGGCTGTTTTAGTCTGTAGGGGTTGTGAAGGAGCAAATTGGCTTTTCTGAGGTATTTAACAAAGCTGCACTAGTAAAACATAAGGAAAAATGTGAAAGGACTAAAAACCAGTGCATTCAAATGATGGTACTTCTGAGTCATGACCTTGATTAAGTATGACACAACATGACCTTTGGGGGGGGGGGGGGTGTTTGAATCTACTCCTTTTCTGTTTTTTAAGTGAAGTAAATGTTGATGTTTTCCATATGCAGCTTAGTGAAATGTGTCTATCCATAAATGACTTCAGTTGCTTACTTGTTCAGCTTCTGTACAGCACTTGTCACTAAGCAGCCTTGCTAGTTGAAAACAGAACTGGGGGAAGCTCTAGGCTGCATCACTATTGCACAGGCACTATTTGTGCACTAGTGAAAGAGAGAGGTATCAGGAGGATTTGGAATCTGTTTCAGGAACGAGCTCTGAAGTCCACTGGTTGTGATTGCAAGTGGTACACTCGCTTCACAGATGTTTCACTGGAGAGTGTGCAGCTGCTTGGTGATGTAAGGTCACAGATGTTGGGGTTGTACTGAAAGAATGCTGCTGCCAAGTGTGAACTTCAGCCACCTGAGATGCCTGTGACATACCTGCGGACTTCATCTTCTTCACTGTGACAAGTGACCCAATGGCTCCTAGGTCATTACATTGAAACTGCCTCTTTCTTCTTGGTGACCAGACACATTTTTGAACATCCCATAGCTCTCATTATTGAAAATATGTCAGCTATGGCCCATGTGTTGTGCCGTTAAGAAACATAGTGATATGCATTTAAAATAAACAAATGCAAGTTTTACATTTTGCCATTAACTCCTAATAAAGCAGTGACTTTGCAGTGTTTGAGAACTAGGATGGTGAGCTGTGTAAGTAATCAGTATTAACACAGGAAATTCCTTCAAAGTCTGTCTCGGAGGGATTTGAGAAAGGTTTTCATATAAATGAAAAGGAAGATGCAGTCAGTTCTAATAAAGTAAGCAAATAAATAACCTCCAGTACTCAGAATATGGAGGCCAGCATTCAGGAGAGAAAGCCTTTGTTCTTTCTGAAGGTCTTGACTGAATGTCCTTACTCAGGACTGCATCAGGGTGTGTCAAGGACATCAGAGGGCAGCTTCAGGGTGCTCCATCCTCAGCATGCTGCTGTGCTGTGGTTGTGTGTGTCAATTGGTGCTCACTGGCCCAGATCAGTGGCTCTGTTGTGATTGATTTGCAAGGCTGTAGGCACACGGATCAGTTCTAAAGGCATCTTCATTTACTAGCACAGGAGACCTGAAGAGGGTTTTTCTTTGAGCTGTTTCTTCTGTCAGTAGCTCCTCAGTGCCTGAATCCACCCTCTCACTGTGCTCTGCAGATCCAGTTTCTGAGGTATATGGAGGGAGATTTCTAGTAATTGTTACCAGTTGGATTCAAAAGAAGCATGTATGTGAATGGAGTTTTGTAACAGCAATTTCTTGGCATTTGAAGGGCTTCATTCACTTATTCCCTGAAGAAAAACTGCCTCTATTGGAGGAACCTATCCAGCCTGCACTTAGTTTCCTTGGGGAAAGAGGCAGAAAGAAATTACTCTCCTTAGGCTGCTTTCTTCTCAGAGACGGAATAATCTGGGAACACTGCTTTGATTTGTCCATTTCTGAATACATCTTTCATTTTAGTGCTGCTCAGGTCCACTTTCTAGGGTTGAAACAGGTTCTCTGAAAGGGTTTTACAGTCCTGATCACTCCATGCCCAGCCATCCCACACAGCCTTTCCTTGTGAGGCTCTGTGTTTGTAGTCACTCTTGCTTTTTGGGGTATGAGGAGTGAGTATTTGTGTGTCTTTTTCCTTGTTACACCAATTGGGCTATTTTTCTGTGTTAGCAGATAATAACAGCATTAAAATCACTGTTTTCTTTAGTACATGGTTGTTTGGGAAATGTATTACATGGGAGATTTGGCCTTGGGGATTTCATCATTGTTTGAGGACTCTTCATGCTTTCTCCACGCTTAAAGATCAAAATACCTGTGGTTATAGTAGGCTGACTGGCAACTAGCCCCATTCCCTGGTGCCAAACAGATCCAGCAAATTTAACATCTCTTTCTCAAGTTTCCATGGATACCTTAGTAGAGCACACGCTGCAATCCAGGCAGCAGGGCATGTGGTTTACAAAAGCTTTCAGTATTGTCATTATGGAAATGCTGCTTTCAAATATCAACCTTTTGCAGTAGCCCTCTTGCTTACTCAGCTGTGGTCCTATTATGGTTTTAGCCATAGGAACTCCTTTGCAGGCTGTACCATTGCTTCTCACTGTGACAGTGAGCCGTTCCAGCTCGTTTTCTGGCTGGTCAGTGTTGGTCTCTGGGTGATGTCTATGCACAGTCGTGGCACTTGAAGGTAAGCCTGATGAGTGCTAGTGTAAAAACCTCTGGAAATGGATTTGGGTCAATGATTGCATGATGCTGTCATCTGCCCTACAAATCCTAAACATGTACTTCCGTCCACGGCTTCTTTCCTCATGAGGTTAGTGATTTGCTCTACAAATCCTAAACATGTACTGTCCATGGCTTCTCTCCTCATAAGGTATTTTCATCTAAGCCTGATAGCTGATCTGTTTTTAAGACTGTAAAATAAACAGAATGAAGACATACAAACTTACTTTTGATCTAGCTACAAGGAGTCCCTCAGAAGCTCAGTCAATAGCCATAAACTGGGGATTCACACGACTTTGCTAATGAATTATCAAATGTACCAGTGTTACCAGTTTTGCAACAACTATTATTCTCTTTATTTTCCCATCTTTGAACAAAATCCAGCTACACTGCATTGAAGAATATCAAGGGATTTATGTATAGTATCGCTCATGCTGACTGCTGTGAGCAGTAGAGGTTCTTCTAGTTTGTCTATTCTATTTACCCTGGCTTCCTCTTTCTTTGTTGTTTTTTTCTGGGGGGAGGAGTGAGGTTTGTTTTCTCTTACCAAGAGTACAAATGTGTGAATCATGTTTAGCATTCCTGAAGACTGTCAAAATGAAGAAGACAAATATTTTGGAGTATTTCTTCCAATTCATGCTTTAAGAAAAAGGAGTCACTACATTCATCCAGCTTGATGCATTGGGAGATACTTCACGAATCTGGGAATGCTTGATAACTAAATAACTTTTATGCCATCTAAGTTAACAAATACCCTCCAAAGTGTTCTTATTCCTGTGTGCTGGACACACAGTCTGGAAAACCTGAACAATAATTCTTGGTCAGTCTTTGAGTAATATTCCTTTGAATGTCTTCATCTAGAAGGGTAAATCTAGGATTGCATCTAGGATTTACATCTAGGATACAATTGCATCTTGAGATGGTTCTTCAATAGAAATTTGCAGTAAATCAGGGATTTCATAATTGTAATATTTTGATCTTGCTTCTTAAGAAGAAAAAACTCAACCTTCCAGCCCCCCCTCAGCAGGTAAATGGTGTTCTTTCTCTGAAGAAAGTGATTAGCATCACAAATGTTTTATGAGTGTGGTCCTCCGAATTGGAGCATAATCTTATTAGCGCCATTCCTGACAACCTTGCAGTGAACCAAGTCGATGGTGACAGACATGATGGAGAAACAGCAGGAAACCTTTCCTAGGAAAGTATCTTTTCACGGAACCTAGGTTCTGTACATCTGGGTTTTGTTTGCTGTTCCTTATGTCTTTCTGTTCAGAAGGAAGGAGGGGGGAGACGAGGCATATAGGAAAATAGTGCTTGCACAGAGGCAAATAGTGCAAGGGAGCCTGAAGGAAGCAAGCTCATACAAGAGCTTGTTGAAGGAAGAGAAGGTTAGTTCATACATATGAATGGTGTCTGTTACAGAGCTCTATCTGTGGAATATTTAGAAAGATCCCGGAGAGCTGTCTCCTACCACTGTGAACTGCAAAATCTGTTGTTAACCCACCTTTCTCACAACATGCAGCCTGGACTCTCCCACGTGTAAACCGGGATCAGTTTTGTCTCTCCTGGCAGTGGTACATGGGTGTGGGTGGAAGAGCTGGAATCTAGGAAGAGAGAGATTCCAAGCGCTGCTGTTGAGTTCCTCAAACTTAGGCTCTGGAGTGCGAGCAGGTTCTGAGCAAGTTGGAACCATGTCAGGACTGAGAGGGAAGAGAGAGCTGACTGATCTCAAAAGCTGCAAAGCTCTTGGATCATTCAAGGTGGAGCCGTATTTAAGACCTTACAGTGTGGGTGATGAATGGGCTTGAGTTTAAGGCAGCTTTAGGGTCAGATTAGTAGGGGCCTGGCTGTGGCTTTACAGATCCAGTGTGCATAGAAGTGTGATATTCCTGATCCAGTCCAGCTTATCAAGTATTAGTGAGGCCAGACCAGATCTAGGTAAAATAGTTTAGCCAATGTCCTGTCAAACAGAAAAGTGAACATAACCCATGTGGCATTTTCAAAAGGTTATTGCAAGTTCTTGTGTATTTCTTTCATTTTAAATTCACAGAAAATAGGTAGTGTCTTTTGTTTGGTGAAGTGCAGGGAGATAGTACCCACAAAGTGAGTGATGGGATGAGCCTGTGGTGGTTTTTTGATGCTCTTAACAATGATGTTAAAAACTTACAGTATCTTAGAAAGCTTGATAGCAGGGTGGAAAAGTAATTCCTCCAGTCAAACTGTAATCATGATGGGAGGCAATATAAAAGCTGTAATGAAAAAGGTCAAAGGTGTAATGAGAAGCATGTCTTATTTTTGGAGTTTTATCCAAAGGATTGGGAGGGTTTTTTCTACTTAGGAAATCACTGGGCTTTAATTGGTACCAATGCAATGAATACCAGCTCTTTGGGTGACCGATTATTATGGAAGGGTATCAGGAAACTTGGATTTGTATCAGAGATGGCTGTATTCATAGAAGGGAAGTGCACTGCAGTCCTCAGCAACCCAGCTGAATGCCTACTGGCATTTTAAAACAAAGAACTCTGATTCCGTTGATGGTAATAACAGTGGTGGCATTGGTTTCAGTAGAAACAGAAAGTTCTTCCTTCTGATATGAAATGCAGGATCTTTTTATTAAGCATAAGAATACTCTGTTTCTTGCATTTGCTTCTCTTCTTTTTTGTTGTTCTATAATTGTTTTCAAAGGCCATCTTTGTCTCTACAGTAAAACGCTCGAGGTTGTCATGTTACATTTGGAAGCTGTGACATTTTGTGCTTAATGCAAAGCAAAATCTCAGCCACAGGAAAAGTTGAATAAGGTTTTCTTCCTCAACACAGCAGCTGCCAGCCAATAGCAATGTGGTAAACCCTTCCTTTCCTGTTGTGCAAACATCATTAGCAAGCTTTGCTTGAGGCAAAACATAATTATTGATGCTCGAAATGATAGACAGTGTTTTGAATGAAAAATGATGTTTTTGATTTCATTCTTTTATTACCTGGTGGCCACCCTATACCCATATTTGACTTAGTACATCCTTTTAATTTTTAAATCCAGAGCTAGTACCTGAAAGGAAAATGAAGAATTTGGCTAAGGTTTTGGTATGACCAACAACCTGACTGAGATCATGGCTACCTGGAACAGTCACTCTTTCCAGGTGCTGGATGGCTGGGAATTCACGAAGTATAGCCATCAGATACGTGCAAGTGTTTGATATCTGAAAATGATCCGCATGTACACAGTACATTGAGTTTATTTGGATTTATTGGAGCCATAAGGATCATCTGCAATAGTGACATTTTTAGTAGATCTAATGCATCCTGGCTTACCCTGTGCATCTGGCTCATCAACCCACATGCAACTAAAGGCTGAACGAACTTGGCATATGGAACGGTGGATATGCACTATACAACTCACAAAGTGTGATTGCAGCTTTCCTTTTGAGGCAGGGAGGTGTACCACAGGCATTCTTATATGGAAGTTGGAGAACCTGGAAAAGGTTGTGGTATCCAGGTCTTCCCAGTGGGTCCTCAAGCTCAGCCGGAGGCTCAGGTCTGTACAACGCGTGGAATTTATTGCACTGTACATTATGGATCAAAAAAAGGACTTTTTATTGTGAAAGCACTTCTTCAGATTCTCAACATATCATCTGAAACAGTGTGGATGATTCAGGAAACCGTGATTTGATTAGTAAGTGTTGGGTTTGGGGCCACTCTGGCAGGATAGAAGTAGAAATTAACTTAAAAATACATTGACTGGGATATAAATCCATGCTAATGTTTGGACATGTTTCTACAGAGAGGTGATATCATAATGATGCTGCCTATCTTCTGCTTTGCAAAACAGCTGTAGGCGATCCAGACCATGATGAGTCCCTTTCACCGTCGCTTGGAAGTGAGGTCTGGAAGGTTCATGAAGCACAATTCTGTTCTGGCCAAGCCTTCTCTTCTTTTGACATGACTCCAAAGTACTGCAGAATGTGCCTGAAAAGGTCCATGTTTGGTTTCCTGATGACAGACTTGGAGCTTGATACCTTATTTCTTCTTTTCCATTCGCTAAACTGGTGACATGAGACATACTCAGAAAATACCCCCCTTTCCTGATGTGACTGCATGTCTGTGCTTTATGCTGCTCCATAGCATACCCTGCACCTCAAATTCCTGCTTTTACTTGTCTTGTTAAATTCTTACTTAATGGCAATGCACACTTTAACTTATCTGTTGTCTACATTACTTGGGTTGCAGGGAACCTTCTGTTAGCAGAGAATCCACTGCTATGGTGTGCTGCTTTGCTATTGAAATGAACAATTCATAGGATATGTATAGAATACCAACAGGTTGGAAGGGACCTCAGAGGCCATCTGGACCAGCCTTTCTAGACAAAGCATGACCTAGACTGGATGTCCCAGCGCCCTGTCCAGATGAATCTTAAGAATACCTAACTCTAGGGAGTCCACCACTTTCCTGGGGAGATTATTCCAATGACTGATTGTTCTCATTGTGAAGGATTTTCCTCTTGTGTTGAACCAGAATCTCCAGGAATAACTTTGTGCCCATTGTCTCTCATCTTTTCTGTGTGATTCCTTACAAAAAAGGAGTCTCCATCTTCTTTGTAGCCATCCTTTAAATACTAAACATGGTGATAAGGTCTCCCCTGAGCCTTCTTTTCTCTAGGCTGAACAACCCCAGTTCTCTCAGCCTTTCTTCATACAGCTTCCCTGTATTTGGATCATCTTTGTGGCCCTTCTCTGGACCCTCTTCAGCCTGTCCACATCTTTTTTGTACAGCAGGGACCAAACCTGAACATGGTATTGCAGGTGTGGCCTGACAAGTACTGAGTAGAGTGGGAAAAGCTAAAAAGAAGTGTTGGTTTTCCTAATATGTGAAGCAGCAAATTTTGCTGATGTGTAGTGTAGTTGAATTAGTTAATATTAAATACTTCATAAAAACTGAATTTGATAGAGAAGAGAATATCTTGTATAGTTCCTGAAGGAATTTTTTTGTTTTAATACCACCTTAGTGACTTGTGACTGTGAGGTTTAGCAGGCATCTTTCCTACGTTTGACTATCCGGGACTGTAGTGGTTCATGGCTGATACTTTCAGTGGTTTGGTAAAACTTAACTTATCCAGTCTCCCAAATAGGAATGCATGGCAGGGAATCCCAGATACTCAGAATAGAATATTCAGATACCAGCTACCATTAACTGATCTTTCTAATTAAATGGCAAGCCTGGTCCTGCTCTCTAGATGTATTAGAAAATCAGATTTATCTGTGAAACGATCACCCGGCGTCATTGAAGTGCCTGTAAATGCTCTGGACTTTGCTTCTACTCTGTATTCTGTGACACTTAAAGGTTAATCCTTCATTTCATTTTGTTGTCAGCTCTCTTGCATGTTGTTGGGATCTAGAATGTGGCTGATCATTTACTGAAAAACAGGGGAAGTTGAACAGATTAGCTATTGCAGGAAACCACAGGAAATACTCTTGCATGTGTTTAGATTAAAAGAAGGAATAGTGTAAATTAAATCTGCTAAAGCAGCAATTGCAGCTAATATGATAATGGGCATGATTCAGTATTAATACAGTATCTCCTGATTTCATAATTTTACCAATTCTGTGTGCAGTTCTGGTGTCCTTAACATAAAAAGGACACGGAGCTGCTGGAGCAAGTCCGGAGGAGGCCACGAGGATGATCAGGGGACTGGAGCACCTCCTGTATGAAGACAGGCTGAGAAAGTTGGGGCTGTTCAGCCTGGAGAAGAGGAGGCTGAGTGGAGACCTCATAGCAGCCTTCCAGTATCTGAAGGGGGCCTATAGGGATGCTGGGGAGGGACTCTTCATTAGGGACTGTAGTGATAGGACAAGGGGCAAAGGGTTAAAACTGAAACAGGGAAAGTTTAGATTGGATATAAGGAAGAAATTCTTTACTGTTATGGTGATGAGGCACTGGAATGGGTTGCCCAGGGAAGTTGTGAATGCTCCATCCCTGTCAGTGTTCAAGGCCAGGTTGGACAGAGCCTTGGGTGACATGGTTTGGTGTGAGGTGTTCCTGGCCATGGCAGGGGGTTGAAACTAGATGACTTTAAGGTCCTTTCCAACCCATCCCATTCTATGATTCTATGATTGTTAATTGCAAATAAAATAGGAGCCTTTGAATAGAAAAAAAGGAGATAAAATGGTGAAAATGGAAGTCTTCTCTATTTTGCCTGTCACCTCATAAATGCATGAGATGTTCTTTGGCAGTTGCTTGGGTTAGGACTAAAGTCAGAAACTGTAAGGATGTAGTCAAATTTATTCTATGAATATAGTCATATCTCAGGTTAATGTTTATGTTTTTTTCTATAATTAACTTAAAGAATTTTCACTCAATATTTAGATAAATATTATTTTAACTATGGGTGTAAGTGCTTGAAGACTCACTTTAATTTGGATTCCAAGTCAGATTCCTCCATTTATTTTGATGGGCAAGTTGTCAAGAGTTAAATGTTTATTTAGCTCATGCTGTTTAGCTGTATGTTTTCTCATAGTGTGTAGTTTGACACAGAGATCCTTGGTAAACGTGGGAGATAAAGCTGGAACTTGAGCTATGTGGGACCCTACTTGTGTTCTTTCATTACAGAAGCCTTAGTAGGTCATCTTGTCTTTAAGAACTGTTCCAAATGCCATGATACTATCCGGGATATCTTTTTAAATTACAAAGAGGAATTTACTTATAAAGGCTAAGGATGCCTTCTTTTTGTTGCATGATTACAAATCAGGTTCCTTGCAATCCTTTTCCCGTTCTCTGGCTTGGAAAAGATGTGTCTTTTTCTTTCAGATCAACCAATCACAGCCCTTTAGAGATAAGGGAAATCCAGGCATTTGCCACTATTCAGAACCATGATGTAAAAATTGTGACACAGGCACGTTTTTTTCCCCCAAGCAAACATTAACTCAACAAAATAGTAAAGCTCCCACATGGACAAGAATATTTTAACACCTTTCCATTCAGACAGGTTAGGTGGTATAATGCTACAGATTTTCTGATTTCAGAGGGGGCCTACAGGAATGCTGGAGAGGGACTTTTTACAAGGGCATGTAGTGATGGGACAAGGGGGAATGGCTTGAAACTGCCCGAGGGGAGACTGAGCTGAGCTCTTAGGCAGAAGCTCTTCCCTGCGAGGGTGCTGAGGCGCTGGCACAGGGTGCCCAGAGAAGCTGTGGCTGCCCCATCCATGGCAGTGTTCAAGCCAGGTTGGTCACAGTGGCTTGGAGCAAGCTGCTCTAGTGGAAGGTGTCCCTGCCCGTGGCAGGGGCTTGGAACTGGATGAGGTTTAAGGTTCTTTCCAACCCTAACCATTCCATGATTCTATGATTTACTTTTGACAAGTGGTTCACTATTTCTTAGAACTCTTGGAATTAAACCCAGGGTGACCTGGATTGCAAGCCATTTTCTGTAGATATAAATTCACTCTGGTGAATGACTCTAACTCCCCAGTATTCTGAACTGCACTTATTTATTAGCTCTGCAAACTCTGTGGTAGTGTCAGGGCCTCTTTTAACAGCTGAGGTAGGATATAACAATTACAGGTGCCCCAGTTACCACACATGATAAGTTGGGAGTCTCATTAAATCAGTTGCAGTGTAATGCATCTGCTGCTTAAGCCAACATGGGAAGAGCTCTACAGAATCCCTGGACCACTATATTTGGGTTAAAATCTTCATTTGCTGCTTTAGAGGTTGTAGAATTGTCTTCCATAATTTTCCTCTTCTCAGCCAACAGAGGTCTAGGCTGGCTGTATGTGGGATGCGCTGTAGAATTCCTTCGTTTAGCAGCGTATTTGCAGGAGCTGCAGTGAACACACTGCATATGGTTATGGGTTTGTAAGGTTGTTTTTTTTCCCTGGGGTCCAAAAATACTGATATATGGCCAAGAGCTTAAACTTCCAGCAGAGTTGGGCAGTTAATGAGAAATAGGATAAGTTAGCCCTTCCACAAATCCAACCTTTATCCATAAGTTCTTGAGAGCAAACTGAAACTGGAAAGGACCATTTACCATAATGATTTTTCATTAAAATTTCTGTTTTCTGTTTCAGGTGATGGTTTCTATGAGTAGCTAAAGATCTCTAAAAGTGCTTCCCATTTTTTTTATTCATTAGCAAGTATTTTTATACCTGTGGATACAGTGAGCATCCGTGTATAAATTTTTACACCTCTGGATTATCACAAGTTGGTTGGGTTGAATGAATTCTTCATAGAATACCACCCAAGTTAGCACAGTTTCATTGGCTAAATAGGAATGTTGGACTGCTTATTGAATCACTGCTCTCTGAGAGACAGAAAGATGTGTATACTGTCACACAGGATTTTGTGAGCTGCATATAGAGCTATAAATAACTTCTTGAGGTACATCCAGGCTAATAACTGAAGGCAGGCTGGAAAATAGATTGCTGAAACCTGAGTGCTGAAACAGGTAACGAAAAGAATTCAAAGAGAAACACTGAAAACATAGATAGTGGTCTGATATCTACATTTTTGTGCTTCAAAGCATGTATCCTCAGTGGGGAATATGTACCAGTATCCAAAGATGTTGAGTCAGTACTGCAGTGTCCTGATTTGCTTATGAAGTATTGGTTTAGGTCCAGTCACACATGGCAGCAGGATGCAGGGAACATGGTTTGTCACTAATTCCCTTTTTTCCCCAGTGCTAAAATGTTGTTCTTCAATTCTACAAAAAAGGCAATGTTGATGGTACAAAAATTAATGTTTTGAAAAGAGAAAGAAATGGCACAAGGGGGGCTGATAACAGCATCTGAGGCTGATAGCAGCATCTGATCCAAATGTGTCTTAATGAACCGAGCAGATTCTGTGCTTGTCACATTTGGCCTGTGGGTTTTTGTACTTCACCATCAGAGCAGTAACATAACATGTTCTTGAAGGACTTGTGTGGGAAATGAGAATATTTTACTTCTGCAAATGCTTCTGAAGATCAGGCTGAACACTCATATTGTAACTTGATCACAAGCAATTGTCATAAGAGCGACATTATGAATTAGAGGAGGATTTTTTCCTCTGGGCAGATTATCCCGTAGTTGCCTACTGCAGAGTTTTTGCGTCTTCCCTAGGAAAGAACACATACGTGATTACTAGGAACAATAGGATTCTTCATTGAGTAGTTAAAGGGTCTTTTCTTGGAGAGCAGCTCCTGTGTCTTCTGAGGATAATGTCCTGACTTGTCAGTCATGTCTAGGAGTTGCATGCTATGAATAAATATACATTTTATTGTGTGATACTTCCAAGCAGGTGCAAAAAATGTGTTGATATGTATTACTTAATATTTGTTGTTGTTATTAAGTCTCCAAAGAGACTTGCTAAGTAATTACTTTACATCTAATTAGCTTGCATTGTTGAGGTGGGATTTTGACCCTGGCTGGACCCCAAGTGCCCACCAAAGCCACTATGTCATTGCTCTCCTCAGCTGAACAGGGGAGAGGAAATATAATGAAAGGCTCTTGAATCAAGATAAGGACAGGGAGATACACTCAGCAGCTACTGTCACAGGCAAGACGGACTTAGGGAAATTGGCCAGTTTGATTTCTTACCAATCAAATCAGAGCAGGGTAATGAGAAATAAAACCAGATCTTAAAAACACCTCCTCCCCACCCCTCCCTTCCTCCCACGCTTAATATTACTCCCAAATTCCCAACTTCCTCCCTCCCAGCAGTGCAGGGGGACAGGGAATGGGGGTTGTGTCAGTTCATCACACGCTGTTTCTGCAGACTCCTCACACGCTTCCTCTGCTCCAGCGTGGGGTCCCTCCCACTGGAGGCAGCCTCCCTTGGGCATCCCCCTGCACTAGTGTGGGGTCATCTCCAGGCTGCAGTGCATCTGCTCCACTGTGGACCTTCATGGACTGCAGGGACACAGCCTGCCTCCCCATGGACCACAGGCTGCAGGGGAACCTCTGCTCCGGTACCTGGAGCATCTCCTCCCATCCTTCTGCACTGACCTTCGTATCTGCAGGGCTGTTCCTCTCATGTCATAGAATCATAGAATAGTTAGGGTTAGAAAGGACCTTAAGATCATCCAGTTCCAACCCCCCTGCCATGGGCAGGGACACCTCACACTAAATCATATCACCCATATTCTCCCTTCTCCCTCTGGCTGCAGTAGCTGAGCCATTTACCCCTCCCAGTATTATCCCAAAGATGCTACCACTCTGATGGGCTTGGCCTTGGTCTGTCTTGGAGCCCGTTGGCACTGACTCTATTGAGCATGGGATATGAGCATGGACAGGGTGTGTGGTACCTTTTCTACATTCCATTTTGAGACACTATTGCAGTCTCTACAAAATAACACGTTATAAATAAATCCACCTGACTCATCAGGTTTTGATTAGTTTAATGAGCCATATCTCTTTCTATCATCAATGGGCTAAATACAAGAAGGAAAAACACAAATAATGTGTTATGGTATTTGTCACTCGTTTGGTATGTTCCTTTAAATGCAATTTCAGTATTGTAATGCAGGGTACAATATTTCTTTGATGGTTTGTTACTAATACTTTCCTTTTTCCCAGCTGGATTGTGTCCTGCAGTAATATTAACAGCTGCAAGATGTTTCAGTGCAGAGTGCATTGAAGAATAAAACCAGGCAGTACTGGGAAAGTTTCAGAATGAAGGTTCATGGTGGAATAATTGAAATCTACTCTTACTGCATTGTCAAATTGATACCAACTCCTCTTTTGCTCTTAAAATGAGGCTGTCCTTTTTGATCTCTCCACTTGTGTTTAGTTTGTGCCTTCATACATTTAAATTGGAGGCCATTAATGTGAGTGGATAGTGTTCAAGCTGCTTGTATTAACTATGACTTCTGACTAGGTTTAGAAAGACTTAAAATTAACTTACATGATAATGTAATAGGCAAAAGAATGGAAGTAAGTCGTGAAGGTCAGACAAACGTTTAAAACTAAACCTGCAGTTCTTGTGTCATAGTATATTGTAAAGGTAAAGATATGTATTTTACATGGCTGCTGTGGAATTTGCTTCCTTTTGAGCAGATTTGTTACAGCAAGGAGAGTGTAGCAGTAAACAACTGTCCTATCCTACTCATTCTGCTTACTGACACTGAGGAATCTTGCTTTCCTTTCAGATGCAGTTTCCACATCTGCTTACTCATCACCAGCCAAAAGTTTGGGAGACCCTGGAATCACTCCATTGTCTCCATCACATATTGCGGTAAGAAATGCACTCTTAACATATACTGTATGTTGACATTACTTTCCCCTGTGTATTTAGTGGGACATAATTTCTTTAGAAAGCTGTCATTTCCTCACATAGAGATCCCTTTTATGCTATCCATAGCCTTAAGGGAAATTTTGGTCATGCTGGGATTGGTGACAGAGCTGTCATTCATTTCACTGGGGTCCTGATTTTGCTTTATTTTTCTCTACTTGCTGAGCTGATAGATGTGCTCCTGCATATTTTTGTACTGAACAGGAGGGCTTCTTGGTCCTCAGGGTTACCAAGTTCTGTCTCTGTCTGCCACTGGTTTGTTTAGGCAGCCCCTGAAATGGCTCATTCTGTTCATTTAAAAAATAAGAAGGATATAAATGATGCTCAGCAGTAAAATCCAACTTCCCAGGGAAAGGAATCTCTTCCAAAATATATAACATACATATATATATATATATATATATAGAGAGAGAGAGAGAGAGAGAGAGAGAGGAGTTCAAAATAGAACTGGTTTAGTTCCTTAAGGAAAAACTTCTAGAAGCAAACAAATGTCCTATAAAAGTAGTGTGCTTTAATCTCTTGCACATCATGCTCATTTGGTTGATAAACTCCCATTAAAACTGGGTCCCATCTGTTTCTTAAGGTCATCTGCATCATCTGTAACACAGTATATGCATGGTGTATTTCTTGATATTGCAAAAGGTCATGTTCAGAACACATTGCTACCCTTACCAGATTTTTTCCTTAGATTTTTAAATCAAGAGCTGTGCAACATTCCTCTTCAGGGTTTCCAGAGTGCACTCTCATAAATATTTGCTTTTATTCATTTCTTTCTTCATATACTCGATAACGTATTCCCTTTTTCTTCTGTCATAGTGATGAATTTTATATCCTCTTTCAGTTAGATATTCTCCTTAAACTCTTAAGACTTATAAAGTCTTAAGGAAGACATATAAAAACCAGGTTGCCCGAGTTGAAAAGCTGTGTTAGGAGGACCCAAACAAGTTTTTCATTATTTCAGACCAAACCTTATTACTCTTGTTTCTGCATTTCAAGTTGCAGGCCCATGGGATTATCATGGAAAATGTAGGGGTACAATAGAAAGGTGTTGGAAGTAGCAGGCATGGAGATAACGGTGATATAGGAGGAATATCATAGAATCCCAGACTGGTTTGTGTTGGAAGGGACCTTAAAGCTCACCCAGTTCCAACCCCTGCCACAGGCAGGGACCCCTTCCACTAGAGCAGCTTGCTCCAAGCCCCTGTGTCCAACCTGGCCTTGAGCACTGCCAGGGATGGGGCAGCCACAGCCTCTCTGGATAACCTGTGCCACCCTCACAGGGAAGAATTTCTTCCTAATGTCTAATCTAAATCTACCCTCTGTCAGTTTAAAGCCATTCCCCCTTGTCCTATCACTACATGCCCTTGTAAAAAGTCACAGTATCACAGTATCACAGTATGTTAGAGATTGGAAGGGACGTCAAAAGATCATCTAGTCCAATCCCCCCTCTCCTGTTTTCCTGTAGGCCCCGTTTAGGCACTGGAAGATGCTGGAACACTGCTCATAGGGTGATGACATTTGGGAGATCCTTTGTAAAAGATAATAACAGTTGCTTCAAAGTGTGCTTGAAAGCACAGACTGAGCAGCAGTGGAGGAGGATTGAGACATAACCTGTATGGTAGTAGGTCAACAGGTCTTGTTCCATGGTGATTTTGCCAAAATGATGTGTGTGCAGACGGGTGTATTGCCCTCCTTCACTGTGACCTGCCTTTAGCACATAGCCTTTTCATCAGTATTTCCAGCTTGTTCTCTTCCTGTCTTGCTAAGCTGTTAGTGCTTTAACCACATTAGCCTGTGAAGAGTAGCTCCTTGCTGTACTTATGGCTCCTTTATGTGGGATTTATGTTAGGCAATAGCATACTGGGGAGTCATGCAATTCCTTGTTTATTCACATCATACTTTATATCACATCATTATCATTTGGGCCATAATCCTCCCACCTCTTCTGGTTAATGTTCCCATATTGCCCTTGACTGTGCTGTTCAGGGACTGCAGGATTACAGGTAAAAGGCAGGAGAGGGATTCAAATTCACTGTAAGCAGTTCAACAGCTTTCCACACCCCAGCACAGGCAGGAGGAAACGGAATGCATGTAATGCTTACAAAATCAGTGTTATGTAAATTCTTCATAAATAAATAAATAATTACCATAGGTTATAAAGCTTATGGCTGTATTTTGGGTTTTGAATAGCAATAATGCCTCATGTTTAGGGTTATCACATAGTTTACTCCTAAAATCACCAAATAAGTCCCAAATATGCCACGTTGATGGATATAAACATATGTTTCAGTTGATCAATTTTAGGAAAAATACCCCAAACAAACCAGCCCCCAAACCAGTAACCCAGTGTTCAGCCGTAAGTTTTAATGATACCAGATAGTAGCTATTCCAAAGAAAATTAATGTGAAGGAAACTCCTGATTCCAAAGGTTATGTATGAAAGGCTCCAGGAAATATGTTGATTTGTATATTGCATTTCCACTTCCATTGAAATGTGCAGCTTTCTGGTATCAGCTTCTGTTGCAAATGCAACTTTAGGGAAGTCCTTATTTCCAGTGAAGAGATGTGAGTGTCTCCGAGAGCAGAAATACTGAAGGGTAAGACAGGTTGCAGTTACTCTGATCAGTGACTCGGTGTCTATCTTGCTGTTTAACAGAAGGACTCTGATGCAGATGATGCTGTAGAACAGTTATTTCTTGTTGTTGTGGCTATTGATTTTGGCACAACATCCAGTGGCTACGCCTACAGCTTCACCAAGGAACCAGAATGTATTCATGTAATGAGGTAAGGGCTGCAATGCAGCATTTAGTTTTTGATCGTGATAGCATGCACTGTCTGCAGTAGCTATAGCTATTCTCTGCAAGAGCCTGAAGTGTCCAGATTTGTTTAGTGTTGCCACAGTGTACACGTTTGTCATGGTTATAGTTTTCTTTGTTGCATCTTACTGTATTCTAATTTGCTTTAATAATCAATGTGAATATGTCCTCTCTTTTGCTGAGTTCACAAGATGACATGAGCAAAGGGAGGGATCAGTGAGTGTTTGAACAGTGATAATTATTAAGTCAGGATGCTCTTTCTCAGAGATTGAGAGAAACTGCACCTTTATTAAGGGTCATGGCATTTCAGAGGTGCTGCCTGTCCCTTGGAATCATGTTTGTTTGCAGCTGTGTCTGCAATACTTAGTTGCTTGCACACAGAGACTGGGAGTTCCTGTGGCTGATTTAAGCTTTTTAGCATGAAATTTAAATCAACTCTCTGATAATGAACCAGTGATATTGGGAAATAAGCAATCAAAAGCCATGAATGTGAAAATTAAGGTTTGAGAAAACCTGTTTTGTATTATATGTATGTAAGGGATGGACTTTAGGTGCCATTATGTGGGTTGTGGTATTTTTATTTCTTGATTTAATCAACACCATATAAAGCTGCATATAAATCTAATGCAATCACAAATGCTTAAACTATTACGGCAGGTGCCTGAAAGGACTGCCCTACAAACCATTTGTTTTATATGGTTATTTAAAACTTGGTTTTTATAACTGAACCCCTATGCAATTCTTATTAAAACTCTCCTTTAAATGACTGTGTTGTAACAATTCCAAGGTATAGATAATTTCAGACACAAACAAGGTATGCCTGAAAACCTTAGCCATACAAGTGCTTCTGGACAAACCTGCTGTAGGTCATGTACTGTTTGCAGCAGTGTAATCCTGAGAACAAAAGGGCAAAAAGACTGACTTGTAGTCCAGTGTGATATTCTGTGATTTTTCTAAGCAAAGATGCTAGCTGAATGCAGATCTGCCTCAGCAGACAGTATGGATTGTGCAGTGAGCCTGCATAGCAGGTTTTGTATACAGTTGCAAGTATTTCAGAGATCCAATGCAGCTGAGTGGTTTGAAATACTGTCTAAATGGAGGTAAATATTGCATCCAGTTGCAAAGATACTTACCCTTTTCACTGTGGATGAGTAATGCTTCAAGGCCTTTTATGCATCTCATCCATCTATTGTTCTCTGAACAGCACAGGAAGCTGTGTGAGGCTGGAAGTCAAAGGCCAGGCCATGTGTTGCTGTCTCAGACAGGTTACAGGGTTGTCAAGTTGGAACCTATTTTTATTAATGCCACTTGTCTTATGACAGCAAATGATTAATCAGCTTTCTCAAAGAAGCTGAATGCAATGAGGGAGTACATCTCCGAAGCTGTACCTGAGCAAACCTACTGTTGTTCCCATAATCTCTATGGAGATTTTACTAAGTGAAATCACTGCTGTTCCTAGCGATGTCCTTTATGCTCTTCGGATTCCTTACCTCAGGACCCAGTTTTTGCCATTGGGCTCACGCTATACTGCACTAAATTGCATACTAGATCCTCCTTCCAGGATACCAGGCTCCCTGCTGGGACATTAAAATCTAGGTGCTGTGTGGCTGGCTGAGACTATGTTCCAAATGTTAACTGGTATTTTACTACTTATAGTTCAAAACACCACTTTTTCTTCCTCATTCAGTAATGGTAGCATGATTGTGATTTCAGACCTGTGTACATATGAGATACTGATGTAAAAAGAAACTAAACCCATTTATATATTTTCAACCAGAAGGAAGGAACTTATTTTGGGAGGGGGAATGTATTCAGATTTCCAACAAGGTATTTTAAACCATGGAAAATGTTTTAATACCAAAAATTATTTATTTTCCCTTAATAAATATTAGTGGCAGGGAAGGTTTTTTCGGAAGATGTACCAAAACTTCCTTATGAAATAGCCTATATTTTTATAGATATTTACATATAAATCGACATAAATCATGAAATTCAATGAAACGAATGGTGTATGTATCAAAATAAGGCTTCAGTAGTTCAGAAGGTATTAAGAGGTTCAAACTCTGTATATAATGGGCCTCACATGTTGGATGATTAACGAATATTTCAGCAGAGTAAATGCAACTTCCCGCCCGCACTCGAGAATGTTTACATGAAAATAAAGCCTACCAGTGATGCATCGTCCTCTTTGCTTCCTCACATATTTTCCACCTTCCCTACTTAGGGGTGATCCTTTCCAGACATTTAGATTTCTGACTGCCTGTTAACAAAGCTGCTTTTCTGTAGCTATCTCAGTTAAGGTTAAGATGGGTTTATTGAGAAGGTCCTACTTCAGAAAAGGGTGAACACCCAGCACTTACTACCACTCTTGAGTGTAGTATCAGCAAAGTTGTGATTCCAGTTGTGTAATTAGTAGACAAAGTCATGTCTTTGACTCTGTGTGCTTAATTGCTGTGATGCCCTAAAAATATGTATTTATAAGCATTGACCTAACAAAGTTATTTGAGCATATACTTGGCTTTAAATGCATGAGTAGCCTCACTCATATCAGTAGACTAGAACACGTATTTGGAGTTGGGTGTGTGTTTCTAGATGATGGATGAATGACTGCACTTTGATTGCCTAGAATAAGGCATTGTTATATCAATTTTAATTAAGGTAATAATTCATGCCTGTCAACTCTTCCTAGTTCTTCATGCTTCTACACAGATGATAGAATCCCAGACTGGTTTGGTTTGGAAGCGACCTTAAAGCTCATCCAGTTCCATCCCTCACACCACAGGCAGGGGCACCTTCCACTAGAGCAGCTTGCTCCAAGCCCCTGTGTCCAACCTGGCCTTGAACACTGCCAGGGATGGGGCAGCCACAGCTTCTCTGGGCACCCTGTGCCAGCGCCTCAGCACCCTCACAGGGAAGAGCTTCTGCCTAAGAGCTCAGCTCAGTCTCCCCTCTGGCAGGTTCAAGCCATTCCCCTTGGCCTGTCCCTACAGGCCCTTGTCCCAAGCCCCTCTCCAGGTTTCCTGCAGCCCCTTCAGGCACTGGAGCTGCTCTAAGGTCTCCCCTTCAGGAGCCTTCTCTTCTGAGGCTGCCCCAGCCCAGCTCTCTCAGCCTGGCTCCAGAGCAGAGCTGCTCCAGCCCTCGCAAGCATCTCCATGGCCTCCTCTGGCCTCACTCAAGCAGGTCCACATCCCTCTTGTGCTGAGGGCCCCAGATAGCTGTGGTTAAAATGTATGTGAAGAATCTGGCCATGAGTTCAGCAAGCACTTCAGTGGTAGGGGCAGTGCCAAAGCCAAAGCGAAAGCTGTAGAATCAGTTAATAATAATGTCTCTGTTGGAGGGAATAGAGAAGGTATAACACAGTTTTGGGAAAACTCCTATTGATTTATATACACTTAAGTGAAGTTATAAATGTTTTGGCTGCTGGTTAAGCAGCAGCAATCTGAATGTATTTCACAGATGGAGAAAAATAAATGAAATAGTGCACGTGATTATGAAAACTGCAGCCTGTCTTTGGAAGGTGGCAGAATGTGGTCTTTTTTCACTGTAACTTCACTTCAACCTTCAGGTTTTTCCTTTTGCTTCTCTTCCCTGTTTGATTGTAATTCTTGGCAGACATGTGCTTGCCTTTCTCCTGCAAACACACTTCTAGCTGTGTTCAGCTACGTTTTGATGACCCCACTACTTCGTTTCCCTGACTGTTATGCTGCAGTTCTGTATCAAATTCTCATCACTCTGCACGAATCGCTCTCTTTGCTCTCTCTGTCAGCCAGATTCAGGGCATTTCTCTAACCTTAGTATAACCTTGTGATCCTTTCCATGCTAACTTTCTTACTGCTTCTTTTTTCACTTTTAATATGCAGTCAGACCCTCTGTGGCTATAAACAGGTCAATGCTGATACGTGGAGCTACTCCACTTTATATCAACCTAGGAACTGGTCTAATATGTCTGAATTTAGGCAGAAATCTACACCGGGTTCTGCTTGAATAGATTTGCAGCTCAGACCCTGCTTTGAGAAGATATAGCCCGTGTGCATTTAGAATACTTCTGGCTTGTGTTAGTCTATGCTCTTAATAGGTATTTCCATATATTTTTCTTTAGCCTAAGAGCAGTAATTACTATTCTTTTGCCCCTATTGGGGGGCAGAAAGAAGACTGCAGATGAAGATGTGAAATCCCAGCCCTACTGGCTGGTATCCTCCACTGATTGAGTGCTCCACCTGAGAAGAATGGGCAGTCAGAAGTTACCATGTGCATACTTTTGCAGCTGCATCTCTCAAATAGATGTCACACAGGAATACCTTTAAAGCTCTGATTGCAAATGCTAAAGTCAGGTTTCCCATTCAGTTTCCATTTTGCTCTTTATGTGACCGAACAGTAATACAAGCTGAGAACTTTAGAATATGCTGAGCCATTACTGTCTTGAGTTTCCATCAGAAACTCCTCAGGAAGTGAACATCCAATTCTCTAGGTGGCTTTGAAACTTTCAGCCCATACCACTGAGCATCAATTTATCTTCATTTAAACTGCTCCTTAAGTGTGCTTATTCCGGACAGAGCAAATGTGCCCAGCCGCAATGAAAAATAAAGAAGTTTTGTTATTAGCCACATCCTATTTATGGAATTTCCCACCAGTGACTCAGAATGAATCATTAATGATTCCAAGCAAAAACGATAGCAGTCTGTCTCCTCTCTTTTTGCAGCGGGTGTGTGGGATTCAGCAATCTGGTGAAATAGGCAGCGTTTTCTGCTCATGGGCTGTGGGATCCCAGCTTCTTCACATTGCAGCCATATGTTTGCTCTAACACCTACTCAAAGAGTTTTCGAGCTGACCAAAGTACATTGCTTAGCAGCAGGTTAGAAGGAATGACCTGGAGCAGAGCCTTTGCCAGCTAACAATAGCTCAGGGCCTGAGCAGTGGGAGCTAGGGAGGTTTAGGGAAGTTTTTCTGAGCAGATGAAGGTGGAAATCATTTAATTTCCCATTATGCTGTTTCTGCTCTCAGAGCAGTGGAATTGCCCTGTACACTGAAGTGAATTCATAGACCTGTTATTCCCTGCCATTGGTAGTGCAGAAAAGGGCAGATTTCACTCTGTTTGATCTAGCTGAGTGGTCTGAAGGGTTTCCAGCACTTTAGAAGATCCTCTTCCTTGTTACTTTGCCAAGTATTAACCCCTTAGATTGTCATTTTCCGTATCAGTTGTCTGCCTTGGTCTGGAAGTCCATTAATTTTCAATTGCCTCAACTGTTTCTGAGAGTGAAATGGAAGAGGTTTTTTTCAGTGAGAATCAAGTAGATTGGAAAAGACCTTTAAAATCATCCATAATCTTCCTATGTCACAGAAACAAGTACCACAAAACAAGGCAACCTTTTTGTGCATCAGAACAAGAACCTTGGCAGTACTATATTATGAAAGTGTGTTTGGCTATCTTTAGAAAGAAGTAATCAACATGTGGTTTAATAATGAAAGCACTTGCCTGTGTGATCTTAACTTGGCTCCTGTTTGAGCTGTGTTATGATTATGCCTGACAGCATAAACAGATTTTCCACTAAGGCCTTCTGAAGAAAATGTTTTCTGGTAAGTGTTTGTTTAGCATGCTGAAAGTACACGTACATAGGGCGAGGAGGAGCATTACTGTGAGGTTCTTGTTCTTCCATTCTGCTTTTTTCTTCTGATGGAGCACTGAGGAGAAGACAAGAATGCTCACAGCTGTGTCTGTGCTTCCTACTGTCTGACCTTGTCCTGCCATGCCCTTCCGATTCCTGCTGCTGGGTGTTCACGTATTCAGTGTTCTTATTTATTTCTTTATCCATTCTGTGAATCAAGCTTTGGGTTGCTTTTGCCTTAATACTTTTGTGCTTCTTGGGTCTTCCTGAAGATACCTTCACGATCTTGGTAGGATAGGGTAGTTTTATTCACCATTTTACTGGGTGGTAGTGAGGGAAATGCTTTGGTGGAGATTTGGGGCATTTAAAACACAAAATCCATCAACTTCAGGTGGGTAGAGAGTGCGACGCAGAGAACTCAACATCTGCAGACGTGTCTTCAGAGTTTCAGGTGTCCAGGAAATCAGACACAGGATTCAATTCCGGTTGAACTGGCTTGCCTCGCTTCAGAGAGCGTTCTGTGAGAGAAATGGGGATCTAATCGACTTCTCTGCAGTTGCGCTCAGATGGCTTAAACAGGTCCTTAACTCAAAATGGGGAAAATATTCCCTACAAAGAGGCATTCATGGACTCTGATTGACAACAGATAGGCTGCTCATTTTGAAGATGTGGGGTTTTTCTTAATAGTGTTCTTGGACAATTACCTGATTTCTTTTCTTCTGTACAGTATTTATTACATGCATACACTTGGTCTGAAAATTTAAGTGTTTATTGTGCATGACTTGCTTCATGGAACCTGTACGCTTATCAAAGACAGAGCATGATTATGTCCTTAAAAACGATATGACTAACTGCAAAACGTATTGAATTATCTGAAATGAAAATTACAGTCTTCTTTTCTTGGATGTGAATAAAATCACTTGCTTTTGGTATTATAAGGATTGAAATTAGTGTTGTTGGAAGGCAAAAGTAATCTGTGCAGTCTGCCACCACGTTGTTTTCCTCATGATACACTGTTTTTCCTGCTGCTCCAAACATTAGTATCACTTACTGAAGCTCTTTCGCTTGTTGGATAGGCGATGGGAAGGTGGGGATCCAGGCGTATCCAATCAGAAGACACCTACCACTATCCTCCTAACACCAGAGAGGAAGTTTCATAGCTTTGGGTATGCAGCAAGAGATTTCTACCATGACTTGGATCCCACTGAATCAAAGCACTGGTTGTATTTTGAAAAGTTTAAGATGAAGCTACATACCACTGGTGTAAGTAATAACCAATTCCCTTGAATAATTGAGTTTGAAAACTCAGATTACCTTCCTGTGAACAGTACTAGATTTCTGCCTAAAGATTGTCAACTATATGTGAAGTGGTTCTATATCTGTTTAGAGAGTAAATAAAATAAAGTCAGTTAACATTATGATTCATTTTGCTTCTCGCTGCATTTGGTGAGTGTATTTTGCCAGCCTTGTTTTTAGATCTCAGAAGTTCAGTATCTGCTTTGCTTAGATCTTCATGTCCTAATTTGCCTGGGTGAAATTCATAGCTGTCGAGGGAGTCTGCATGAAGTTGGTTTGTTTTACAACTCTAGTCAGAAAACAGAAATGGAGCATAAGATCCATCCAGAACTCTAGTGCAGAGGAGCAAATTTACCCTGAGTTCATTGTCAAAACTGCAAGTGCAAATCATGTTGCTAATTTGACATTATTCCTGCTGATTATATTTTTGCCTTTAATCCATTCTAGAGTTTTGGGACTTGGCCAGTACTTTCTGTAATGAGGTGTTTTCTGGTTTCATGTGTTGGTGGGAAGCCAAAAATCTATGCTTTTAACTCTTGGATTAAATATCTTGCATATGCAGCTTTGTTGCAATTAATCACAGATACATTCAATGTAATTCTTTAATAGGTAGTCCATATTTCTTTCTCTGCCCGCAGCTATCTGTAGATACAGTAGGTGTTAAAAAACAAAGTCTAAAATAAGCAGCAGATGTCATGCTCCAGGAAATTCAAGTGATGAGTTAGATCCTCTTCAGAACAATTTTGTCACTTTTTCCTAACCAGGTGGATAATGAAGAATTCCCTTTCCTCAAGCAATGGGAATTAATTTCATGGTTTCCTTTTCCTTTTAATAACTTCCACTTATTTTCTTTCATGTAGAATCTTACCATGGAGACAGACCTGACAGCTGCAAATGGCAAAAAAGTCAAAGCACTTGAGATATTTGCTTACGCTCTGCAATACTTTAAGGAACAGGCATTAAAGGTAGGGTAATGCTTCCTTATCTAGATTTGCTGGTTTTATAGCCGGTATAAATGTGAGATTAGCCCTGCTAACCTTGCCAAGCTCTGGCCTCAGTAGTATTTGATGTAAACAAAGTAAGGAAGCTGTAGAAACTCTAGGCAGGCTGTGGACTCTGGAGATCTCACAATAGCCTGAAGTGATTTCCCCTCACACAGAGGAAGCTTGATTCGCTAATAGTTAAGTGCATCACTGAGATGCAGAGCTCTGAATATCTTCTTACTGGCTTAAATATTTTCCACTGTTTTTTTTTTTTTTCATGGAAAAAATGTTGATTTGAAAAGACAATTAAAAAATGCAGGTGCTGAAGCACAGGAATAAGTTTGAGGATGTGTCCTGTCCTCATCTCCTATACTTCTGCTGGAACAACACGTTCTGTGTTCACTCAAGACCAGAGCTAGAGGGGCAGGATCGCCTCCTTCGTAACCAGCAGATCACAGTTTTGATGTCTCCATTGTAAGAAGGACATGGAGCTGTTGGAGCAAGTCCAGAGGAGGCCATGAAGATGATCACGGGCTGAAGCACCTCCTGTGTGAAGACAGGCTGAGAAAGTTGGGGCTGTTCAGCCTGGAGAAGAGAAGGCTGCGTGGAGACCTCATAGCAGTCTTACAGTATCTGAAGGGGGCCTATAGGGATGCTGGGGAGGGACCCTTCATTAGGGACTGTAGTGATAGGACAGGGGGTAATGGGTTCAAACTGAAACAGGGGAAGTTCAGGCTAGATGTAAGGAAGAAGCTCTTTACTGTGAGGGAGGTAAGGCACTGGAACAAGAGGAAAGTAACAGAGACATCTGTTAGGGATTTAATTTGTAAAGTCATACTGTGTTCTGATGGACTGCCTCCATTTATGTTGCTTTTCTCTTTTCTCCTTTTTCTCCCCCTGCTGTGGCTGGTGTGGCTTTTTATTTTCCATTTCCCATTTGAAATGTTGAAATACTCATTTCTTGTGATATTCTTCTTGGGACACAAGGTTGTTTTGCATATTCTTCTGCAAAATATATGTCCCCAGGAAACAGGTTTTTGAGATTTAAAATCTCATATAAACAGTCAAACATAAGTTAAGTACACACTGGCTTCAAATGCAGCACTGTAATGTCCATGTAAGCAAGCTGCTGAGTCAAATCTGTATATGCATCCCAGCAAGCATTGTTTAAAATGGCCTTGTTAAAATGGAGCCTACCATTTTGGATGGGTTTAACATATTATCTGTGAGATCTCTTTAAGGGAACAGGGAACCGTTCTTGCCGTTACAACTCCAATTCCTCATCTGGTCAAAGACTTAACTAGATTTTGGGATTGATCATGGAGTCACAGACTTGAGCCCATGCATAGTCTGGGGAATTTCTTAGTGAATGCTGTTGGGTTTCATATATATGCTGTCCTGCCTGCTCAAGGCTACAGCTTTTCTTGATGTTAATAAATCCCTGTGATTTATGTGTGCATGCTGAAACTAATTGGACGAGTGATGTAAATGAATCGTTACTTTGCACCATCATCTGCCCATTCCTGTGCCCTGTGCAATATAAAGGTAGCACTTTTCCAGCCTGGATTTTTGAACTGCAGCATAGCTAAACAAACACAACACCTTTGCACAGCACATGCAGAAAGAGTTTTTCACATTCTAAAGGCCTCTTGTTCACTTTTCTGAACCTTTCCCTGTTTGGATGGAGATTTAGATAGGACATATGGTAATGACATTTTGCTTGGAACCTTTCCCAAAACATGTCAGTATATCACCTAATTCGCAAATGCAATACAGACTTTCCTCTTTTCAAGGGGAAAAAAGGGGACAATAAAAGAACTAAACTGGTCTTGAGTGCTTGCTTAGAGCAAAATTTTCAAGGAGCAAGCAGTTATTTTTTTAAAGGGTTTAACTGTAACTTCCTCTTGTTAACCGAGTTGTAAAAAGTTGCTTTAAAGGTACATGGTGTATAAAGAAGTCATTGAAAAACCCAGATTGTAAAGCATAATGTTCATCAGTGATACCTCAAATGTATTTCTGTGTATTAATCAAGGTGCAAGTGTGAATTCCTCAAGCGAACAGCAAATCCCGCACTGTGACCAAGAGTGTACGTGAATGCTCTGTAACGTTCACCAGTGCAGGAGCTGCTTTTGGAAAAACTAACTTTTCTATTTCATGTTAAGCAGTAAACTTTTCTATAGCCCTCCTTGAGAAGGCTTCAACCCTAATCCCGCTTTTGGCGCAGTAAAGCATTCTTGACAGGTTGGCAATAATTCTGATTTGTAGTGTGGATGGAAGAGGAAAAGAGTTGAAGAGAGAAAGCTACTGTTACTCGAGCCAGAAGAAAAGAATGTTTTCTTATGAAGTGGACACCCATCATTTTACACTGACCTCTGGTTTCATCTTATCTAGGAGCTCAGTGACCAAGGAGGCTCAGACTTTGAAAACACTGAAGTAAGATGGGTCATTACAGTGCCTGCTATTTGGAAGCAGCCTGCAAAGCAGTTTATGAGACAAGCCGCCTACAAGGTAAGATTACAGGCTGAATGTAGAAAAGCCCCTTTAAAGACCTAGTTGATAGGCTAAATGATAAACTTTATTTGGGACAATTAGTTCTGGTATAAACTGTATACAAATGGTCTAGAAAAGAGACTAGTAACACTAACGAGGAGTTAACTCTACCGAGCAGTAGCTTTGAGTAAGACATGTTTACCTCTTAAATGACTTTTTCTTTCTATTTACTTTTATATATTGGTGTCCCTCATTCTGATGTTTTAGTCTTCTTGTGCACTCTGTTCCCGCTGAATTTGGTGCACATGAAAGCGATGCAGTTTCGAGACCCAAGGGAAAGCTGATTTTAAAGTACTGCACACAGTTTGGTTCTGTTATTTTCTTTAGGTCATCACAGACTTTTTAAGTAAAATAAAAATAAAGAATAAGGAAGAGGAGGGAAAGCAAAGAACCTCCTCAGTGGGACTTTTTTCCCAGTTCCCATTTTCCCACAGTAGGAATGAAAGGATTGTGAACTGGATAGTCTGGATATAGAGCTAAATTGAAATGTTATTTGCACCAGTAAGAGGTTTATCTGCATTTTAACTCTCTCCCCCTAAACCTCCCCAAATATGTGCACTTTCCATATGCATGTCCTTTATTTCAAATTCAGTTTGTCTTTAACACATGAGATGCACACATTCTTCTTTTCATCAGGATGCTCATCTTCTGTTTTGATTTCTATTTATTTACTTTGGTCAGAGACTCGTGTAACCCACTGGCAGCAGCGATGTGATGCACGTTATGTAAAATACCTCTAGTAGATCATGAGTAATTTGCAAAGTGCTCCTGGGAAGCACCCAGATTTTTCTGACTCTGTTTCTAACTATCTCTAATGTTGAGCAACATTTTTCTTAACAGTCTTTATTGTGGGATTGCTAATGCTAGTGCCAGAAGCAAAACACTCTTAAAGTTCTGATGGAAGGACACGGTTGTAGGTAAATCTGAAACGCTAGAGACCCATTCATTATCTCTGTATATTGTTGTCTGCCTGCTGTCTGTGTGCATGTGTGCTCGTGAACTGGGAGCTGTGTAAGGAGCAGGGCAGGGTAAAGTAGATCTCTTGGCATTTCTCATTTGTGGCACAATGGAATGTCATTAACTAGTGTCTGTGTCTGTGGTTGTGTCTGTGATCGTTGTACTTTTATCGGCAAGCTTGATAAGCAGCAAGGACTGACAAGGCTTTTAACTCGGGGTGTGTGATCACTTGCAGGAAAACAGGAGTTTAGGGAGGTAATTGGTGTTTATTTGACACATGGTTCATCTTTTCAAAGTAATGGGGATGAAGAAAGAAGTGCAGAGCATGGAGAGTCCTGCATTGCCATTCAGTCTTTCAAATTCCTATGGTTGGATCCAACACGTTCCTCAAACCAGTATGTACAGATGGATCAGAAGTTGCAGCTCTTGTTGCTGGCTATTGGAACATGCAAGCATCTCGAAAAAGAGAGCTTGTCCTAAGAGTAATTGGGGCATCAAGTGAAGTGTGCAAAGGCAGTGGTAGAAACTTTGCTACTGGAAATACACTGACATACAAGCAGTAGTCTAAACTGAGTTAACTAGTGGGAAGTGTTAATGAGTTGTGGAAATGGGTAATCTGTAGCAAGTGATGTAGCACTAGAACAAAAATACTGATGGCTTCAGTCATTGGTTCACAATGTAAAGCCCAGACTTTCTGGAATGGTTAAATAGTTGTCTAGGCAAAGCTAAATATTGCATGGAATTAATGAAGTCCATTAAGCAGTGTTGTAGGTCTGCTTCTGCACTCAACATCCATCATCTTTTGTACAGCCTACAATCTCAGTGCACCTCTGATATCTCCTCATTCTGTCTTGCCTTAAACAAACCATTGCTAGCCTGGAACTCTTAATCTGTCCAAGTGCTCCTGCGATGTCCCCTTCTAGCTGCTGTCTCATCGGAATGAGCAATCTGGGTGTTCCCTTAAGCTCACATCTCCTCCTCTCTCTTTCCACCCAGCCTATCAAAATCCTGATAGTTCTGTCTGCATAACAGCTTTTCCTCTCTGTACATACTGCTGAGCTTTCAACAAGGCTGTCGCTGATTTTGCATCTTGGTTACTGCAGCATCATTTCCTTGGCTTTGTAATCTGGCCTGTTTTGTTTCTCTTCAGAGTATTGCTGCTCAAGGGTCTAGTAGCCTCATATTTGACAGGGAATCAGCCTGCATTTGACTCCTTCATCTGCATCAACTCAGACATAAGCTGCATGTTCTGAACATGAACATCTGTAATGTTAACTCATTTTCCTCCTCTGAAACACTGTCTAAAATGCTGCTTTTATTCACGCCTGCAAAAACTTGAGTGTGATGAATTTACTAATGTATGAAAGCTGCTCCTCATTGCTTCTTGCTGTTACTCTGCCTGCCCCATCTGTATTCATCTGTTGTGCTTTTTATCTCCTTAACTCTGTTGATACTTGAGTTGTTACCGCTTCAAAGCAGGTATTTGTTCTCATTTGTCTTGCTCTCTGGGGCTTCCTGGGTGTCTAAGTTTGGTAGGCCATAGAGAGCTGCATGACTTTGCATCTTCACTTTGCTGAATCAGAATTGCTTTATTCCCTTTATTCCTGAATAACAGTCCACAGATGCTTCTTCCTGCCCCTCATGCTCAATTCTTACATGTCCAGAGATAGTTCTAAAGCTGTGTCACACCTATTGAGGTCTGGTTCACTCAGAGAGAGCTCTGTGGCAAGAGCAGAGTGCAATCTCTGTAGGACCTCCTTTGTCTTAAGTTTCCTTTCTTGAAGCATGTCTGCTGGAATTAATGTGCATTGAATCTATGTTTGTTACATCCTGAAGAATGACTCTTGGGATGCATTAGTCAGGTTTGCAATTGTCCCCACCATAAAATGTAAGGCATCATAAATGGCATTAACTTTTCTTGTTTCTGTGTCCTAGTTGTTCCGTTTCCAATTCTTTGCTTTGGTGTAGTTCTGTCAGAAGTGCTGTATTTGCCAGTAGTAGAAGGAATCCCATTCTCATGAAGAGCTCGCATTGTGAGTAATTAATTCAGATTGCTCATCTGTTTTCTGATTGGGGAGACCTTGGCAGCGTGGTCTGGTTGGACAGCATGGGGAAGAACTCTACCCTGCTCCTGTGGATGTGACCTGCCCTTGTTCCTGTCCTTGTAGAAGCAGTGAAATGCAGCTACCTGCTCTGGGCCTGGAGTTTAGACCCCAGCATGGAAAGATGACTTAGGGGTTGAGGCAAGCCACTTCCTGCCCCTGAAAGTGGCCTGGCACTTGTAGCCTCATCACGATGGTGTGCAAACATGGACACAAACCCATGATCTCACCTCTGTATCATCTGAGGTCCTCCTGACACAAGAAAATTCAGTGTCCTATTAGTCTTGTGTTACTGATGACAAAAAGCACTTTGCTGTCTTAATATATTACTATGACAAGCACTTTTAATCCCTTATCCAGATGAAATTCAGGCACTGTACATTGTTTATTAGAGGAGCAAAGGATCCAATGCTCTTGGCAGTGTGTTTCTTTTTAGTAAAAGCATTCTTCTAGCTCATCTTTCAGTTCACATTCTTTGGGTGCTGTAAGTGCAGAGCAGAATCTGCAGGCTGGAATTCCTTGAGCATGCCAGCAGGAATAAGGTTTTAAGGAAGAGTCTGGAATGTGGCAGGAGCATGTGAATGCAGAAGCTATAAAATAAGAAAGTAAAAGATGGCATAGCAGATGCGCTCAGGGCAGAGCAAAGGGAAGGGAAAAAATAGCACACTGCTATTTAGCTTGCCTTAAATATTCTGTAGGCTTACAAACATCAGTCACCCAGTCTGCTTTGAGATGTTGAGGGTTCTTTTTAATATAAACAGTTGATTTTGAAATGGAGTTCTAGAGCTGTGAAGTACATTTATCTTTCAGTTACACATAGCTAATAAAATCATTTGCATGGTACGTTTGTATAATTAAAGAGGCAGTCTATGTTATAGGATTAAGCATGTGAGCCTGGAATTCCAGAGGCTTTCTTTAATGAGCTCTTATGCTGAATATGTATTAATTTTTTTCACATCAGTTTGTGATAGAATTGATGATGAGGTTTATTTAACACATTGTGTTCCAGGGTTACATTACATTACATTGATCAGTACCAGCCCGCACTGTAGAAACCTTCATAGAAAAATGATTTTGGTGAAAGAGTAATGTGACAGCACATGAAATTCCTTGCTAATAAAAAAGCGATGTGAAATGTGTTTGATTTTCACCAAGATGACCCAAAAGACTTAACCAGATTGACATCTGTGAAGCTGAGCTATACTTATTCCTTTATAAACATATTCTTTGGTGCATAAACCATAGACAACTGAAACTTACTTGTCTAGGCACAGTGTAGCAGACTTCTGCCTTGTCTGCTTCCACTACTTTCAAAGAAATCACTAGCTTCCCAGTGCTTCTTATGCCTGTACATCTTTGCCTTTTTATGTATTTTATAGCAGAAATACGTTAACCATCCTGATTATTTATAGCTTCTGGGCTTCTCTTGAGTCCATGCTTCCACTTTGGTAATATTAACATCTTTTTAATCATAAGGATTAAAATTAAGTGATATGCTAGGGAGAATTCTGCATCTTGTCACTATGTTTAATTAGGGAAGGATAGCTAATTGAGGAGTGAAGATTACAAAGTGAGAACTCAGCACAGTGGGAAATGGTGTACTAATTGATCTCAGTTTACACATTTTGATTACCCAGGCAGGCTCACATGAAAGCAGAGGCAGTTGACAAAGCCATCTGCTAATCACGTTCTGTACGTTGCGGTTTGTCCACTTGTGTGGCATAAATTGGATTATTTGGTGGTTTTCTTTTTATCTTGCTGAGAAAGTAAAATAGGAAAAAGAAATCTAGAAGATTTAACTGCAAAGAGGAAAAAAATGCAAGCTGTAAGTGGAACCATAGTGAAAAAGAAAGCCCAAGGTGCAAAATCTGGTGCAACTAGCAGAAAATAGCAAGTATACAGTTTTCTCAGCGAAACTGCTCAGTCAGGGCCATTTCTCTCGCGTTAATAAATCAGCCTGAGCCATAAGGGCCTACAATGAGGATATTTTGAAACAAAGGGGAGGGGGGAGCCTGAGACATGAGGAGGATGCTTAAATAGGAAGAGAGTCGGGTTTTGCTGTTGTGGTAACCGGTGCATGCCCACGGTGCAAAAAGCATTTCCAGAATACCATAACATGAAAAATTTAAAAGCTTATGAGAATTTAATGGCTTCATTTTTCTAATGCAAGCCACTCATGAAACTTGCAGCTAATGTCCTCCTGCACCTTAGGGCATATAACGTCATGCAGCAAAAACTTGGTAATGCCGCTTGGAGCTAAGCTTTTCTTTGCTGCACAAGTGTGATCTGTGGCAACAGTCACTTGGGAATGAGCTGCAGCAGCATTACCCTGGTTGGAAATCTGGTCTCAGTGCTGCTGTTGTCCCATTTACCATCAACCTGTCAGTGAATGTAATCTTTCCCTTAGTATATTGTCATTCAGCAATATTTGAGTCACGTTTAGTAATGCTAATCTGGATTTTTTTATGGTCCCTGTGAAAATTTTTGGAAGAGTGAAAGGGCAAGGACACAACAAAACAAGCAATTTGGAGATTTCTGTGCAAAGAAAGAAGTTGGTGATTTCAGGGTCTTGTAAGGGATCCAAGAGTCTTCCCCTTACAAAACTGGCATTACTTCTGAGACCAAAATGTGATTGACTAGATGTGATGTCCTAAGTAAGGTCTGCTGTGATTATTGGTATTCTTTTTCTGTCTCACAAATACAAGAAATCCTTTTCTGCCTCGTGATGACCCAGAAAGCTTGTGCCATGCCTCTGTGTAGCAAGAAGTTGTGGTTCACAAAAGCTTTTTGAGGGATAGGCACAGGTAAACTGCGGAACCTTCTCCATGCATTGCAAACAAAAGTGGGTTTAATGCTGCATTGTGATTGATAGGCAGTGGTCATAATTGAGATGTTTCTTTCCTTATGTTCCACTTTCTTTCCTCAAGGCCTGCTCTTCACCACATGCTACAATACTAATTTCCAAGCCATTCTGCTCAGACATCTGCTCTTGGATTCATGCAGCTCACTGTTTTAACCTGTAAGTGTTAAACTACAGAGCTCTTTCCTAGAAAAGTGAAGTATAATTGGAAAAGGAGATTTTTAGATTTAAACCAGGAATAATCCTCTCAACATGCCATAAAGAGAAAGTAGAGCTTCTGTGTCTCTGTTTCTGTCTGGAAAGCAGCCACTTCAAGAGATTCAGTTCCAGTGGGCATTTTCCAGAGGCAGTGGAGAACACAGAGTACATAGTGGGGGTATGTAAGTCCTCATTTTCTGTCTTAAAAAGGACAGCAGAATCTTTTACACTGGGAGAGATTCAGGGCAGACTGCCGTGCAGTGCAAAATGGCAACTGAATTTTCACACCACTCTTCCCAATAGTTGGCAAGCTGAAATAGTTTCCATTGAAAGTGTTCCATGGATGCACCTCCTGGTGATGCAGGTTTTCATACAGGGCAGAAGAGGAGAAAGCAAGGGGCTTGCGACAGGGATATAGGTTCTATGACCACACCAGAAAGCATTCAGACAGCAGTATGTTTGGGTGCTGTCTTGTGCTGCTGGGAGATGTGGCAGCCCTTCCCCATCTCTCCTCAGTCTGTTCAAAACAGATGTGAACTCTCAGGGAGACAGCACCACTGCTGTGCCTGGTGCACATCTGAGCTCATGAGCTCACTGTGTGCTGGTGTGCACAGAGGGGAATCAAAGACTGAGGGGGCAGAACAGGCGGTGATATGTGGCAGCTCCTCCTGACCCTCTTTCCACACCCTCCCACAGGTGCAGCACATAAATTCTCCTATGCTTCTCTCTCTTTGAGTTCGATCTCTCACCTTTGCCAAGACAGATCATTGATTCTTTCCTTCCACATTAGCCTTCAGGTCTACACAGCCCCTTAAAACCCTGAAATCCTCTCCGCGGTCAGTTCAGCATGAACAGTCTTTTCCTTTGAGAAGTAAGAAAATGACCAAGAGTCCTTAAACATTAAAGGTGTATTTTTTTTTTCAGTGAAAGGACAACTTCAGAATAAACAGCTGGGATCCATTTCTGGGTGATTTCTGACAGTATAAAACAGCTCAAGATTGTCCCAAGGACCTTTTTCTTTGAGTCGTAGAACATGTGTTCCACTTTTGGGGTAGGGTGATGTTTTGAACTAAGACCAGTGAAAGGACTTGCTCCAGCTGTTAGAGGAGGGGACATTTTCAAAGGCTTAACAGAGAGAAGCTTTTGTTGTCACCATTGTTGTTTTCTGCAAGAAGACACATTTACCTTAGCATTTGGACTAGAAGTCTAATCTTTATCCTTTTAACATTTAGTCAATACTACATTCTTTAGGTATTCTGCTAGTGTCACATCTAGGAATTTGGCAGTATTTCCTCTTCTCTGCCTTCTCAGTGCTCCTACTACACAGAAGAACTTCATGTTTCATAGTGCTGGAAGGGCCCTTAAAGCTCATCTAGTTCCAGCCTCCCTGCCGTGGGTAGGGACACCTTCCACTAGACCAGATTGCTCAAAGCCCTGTCTAAGTATTTCCCTGAGTAATACTTCGTAGACCTCAGGAGCTCTTGAAAGTATCTGCTTCTTTTCCTTCTTTGGCTTCCTTTATGTATTTTAGGAGTTTCAAAGTTTGTATTGTATCTTACCTTTGGTAAATTTTGTTGTTTCATAGATTTAAAAAGGGGAAATTATAATATGAAATCCAGAAGACCGGATGAATATGGGCTTTAATAATAGAATCAAATAGTGCTGATAGTCCAGAAGAATTCCAAGGTCAGGTTGAAAATACAAAGAATACATTATAAAAATCTTGTGTAAAATGTGAGGTATAGAAACGCACAGGTAAAAGCAATCTGAACTCTAAGCTGGGTAACAGCAACCCCAGGAAGAAAAGAAATAGAGGCAGTTTGACCATGCTTAGCAAAGGCATTTATCTTAATAAGACAGCCTAGCCAACTCTAACAGATTGGTTTATCTAATCAGTGACCACACAAATGCAGAAGTTCTGGCTGTAGCCGGTGCACAAAATTCATTATTTGGAGTGTGCTGGAAGTAAAAGTCACACTTCATTACAGCTCCAGGTGCCACATTTATCTTCTTGCTTTTCAGAATGGGATAATGCCATGGTTTCTAAACAGCCACTGGGAGGGAGCGATGTATTTCTTCTCATAGGAGGCAGCTTTATTGCTAGGTTAGTAATCAGAAGTGAAATACCAAATGGATTCTGCTTTGGTCCAAAGCAGCCTTCTAAGTAGCATGATCAGGTATGTGTATGATGGAGATAGCCAGCTTAATTATTCAGAATCCAAGCACCCCCATTCCAATGAACTTCAGCACTAGTTCCAATGTAAACCTTGGTATTGAGCCATATACCCAGAAACTGGTGCATTTACTTTAGTGGATTGTTTCACAAAGTTTGGTTTAAGTGAGTTGCAAAACTTGAAGCTTTGTAGCAAAACTGAAAGAAGAATTGAGCTCCAAGTTCTGGTCTGCTATTTGCATTCTCATGCTTTTAAGCACAAGACAAAGTTTTCTCTATAACCAAATATAGCAAAATGAATTCATTAGGAATTGAATTTCCATCTCTAATAAGACACTGGACTGAGGGAGATATTTTTGGTGCAGTTGGTATTAACATTTTAAACTCAACTTGTGCATCCTTGATGCATTAAACTAATTGCTTTGTCTATGTTAAATCACTTTTTAAAGTGACCAATGGTGATGGCTAATGTTTAAGGCTAAAGATCTGTTTAGAACTGTTGTGCTCTTCATATTTTCAGATTTGAAAGTATAGCTTTCAGAATAAAAATAAAGTGTACTGTGACAAATGTTTCCTTTTGATCCCAAGACACTTAAAGTTATAATTGCAAAAGTGACTGAACTCTGTATTGAAACTGCTGGGGCACTGGATAGGCAGGCTTTTTGCAGTGAGTCTGATACTGATGTCATACTGTCAGACATTATGATGCAGGCAAGGTTTTGACATGGAATTCACAAAGACTAGGAATGAGAAAGCATGTAGGTCTTTGACATTTGGGAAACCTTCTTATGGTCTTTCTCAGTGTATAATACCTGCACCATTTTAGAGCTGTGGAAACATTCATTGGAAGCATTTGTTGGAGATCATCTACTCTGACCTTCCATTTGAAGCAGGGTTATTGCAACGCCAGGTCAGCAGTGGCTTTGTTTAGCCAAGGTTTAAGTGTCTCTCTAGGCATCTGATCTGGTGCTGCACCACCTTCCTAGTAAAAAGAGGTTTTCATAATCCCAAATGGGAGCTCTCCAAGCTGCAATAAATGGCTCTTGCCCCTTGTTCTATCTCCTGGCAAGACTGGGAAAAGCTGTGTCCTGTTCTCCTTGTAACTGCTCTTCAGATAGCTGCAGGCACTATTAGAATGCTTCTTGGCTGCCTCTTCACCAGACTTAAATGCAGCTCCCTCAGTCTCTTCTTACAGAGGATGTTCTGTAGCAGCCCTCCTCAAACCCTCTCTACGTTCTTGTCTGTCTTGAACTGAGGGGAGCAGAAGTGTTCAGTTGATAACCTTTACAGAGCTGAATCTGTAGCCATTACTCATGGAAATTAGCAGTCATGAATACTTACACTGAGAAGTAACCAGGAAGTAAGTGCTGTAGTAGAGAGCTGTGATTCTTGTGGTTTCTTTGGAATTAACAATAATAATAATAGCTTACACAATGATTATGTTTTTTCATCCCAGCTTTTGAAGTTGGTATCCAAGATTTCTTCCACCATAAACCCAAATTAACTATAAATAAAATGCTAATCTAAACCTCTTGCCCCTTCAACATATACATTCGCACACAAACTCTTAGAGGGGACTAGTAGTGTTGCTATTAACTGAAGTTAATGTATATCTTGTCTGGTGATGTTCACCAAACCGGCTATATGGGTGCAAGTGTGAGGTCTCTTATTATCATCCACCCTAATTTACTGCAGGTTAGATTATTTCACCTAAAAACTCCCTTCACAGGAGTTCATAGCGTGTGGGTTCTGCCTCTGAAGTGTGAGCAGCAGCGAGTTCAGCCTATGTGAAGGCTGTGAACTTTCTGGGGGTTAGTTGCTTTGTATGAGCTTCCAACATGGACAAACCCTGGGGATTCAGAAAGCACTGCAAAGCCCATGCTCTGGTACTTTGAAAGCAAGGGAAAACTGTATAACTATATGGTAACAGTATGTACTTCATCTTGGCAGGAGGGAAGATAACTGGAGTCTCAGAGAGGTCTCAGGGTAATCCCCAAATCCTAAGGACAATTTAAAGGCCTATTTTTACATTGTGATCCATCCCTCTATGTCTTTCATGTGACAATCACTTACGCTAGTGTAAAGTGGATAAATGAAGACAATTACAGCAGTCTCAGCTTCCAGTGTTGTGCCCCTTCCATTAAACCGATGGCTTTTCCACTTTTCCTTTTTCATAATTTATATTTCCCTTGTCTGCAAAATGAAGTTACTACTGTTTGAAATGTCACTGATGTGCTCTCAAGCAGTTTTCTCATGGAGAGATGAGTGTCTTTGTCCTGTCACTTACCGGTACAGATGGGCAAGCTGTGACACTAAAGGAATTCTGCAGCTGTGATAATTATCCACTCTATCCTCACATGTGAAATGCAAAATACCAGTGGCACCTGATCAGAACTGGATGAAGGACAGCCTGTGCCACAACCCTCATTTTAGCTCGAGACAACAATAGTGTGAAAATGTATGTTTATGTATATCTGTTATGTATATGCTTGTATGTATAGCAAATGTTACTGAAGAGAAAGCAAAAATCTTGTGTTGCTGTAAAGCAGAGTGCTTTCATGACACTGTTGATGTCAGATCTTGCAGGGTCAACCACCACCCAAACATTGCATTGCTGGATCTAAAAAGAAAAAAGGAGAATACTTATTGTACTGCAGTACTCGTCATCATGCTGAAGACTAATGGCACACATACAATCATAGAATGGTTAGGGTTGGAAAAGACCTTAGCATCACCGTGTGTGTGATGGCATAGTGATTTTCAAACATTTGTTGTGAAGGCTTCTTAAGTCTCAGGGCTGAAGATACAGCAAAACTGTGCTTTTCATGCAGCGTTGTGATATCTGCTAGACCCACTCCCTGCCAGCCCCGCTCCCCCTTGTGTGCCTCTTTGTGATAATGCGGAGAGTCTTTTCCCTTGTTGCTCATCATCTTCTTTCCTGGCATGCTCTGCCTCCATAATTAGATCTCAGTCGTTTATTTGTGACATCCCAGTTTGATGCCATAGAAGTGGAGAAAGTGCTAGCTAGCAGAAAAGGAGGAGGATTAGAGGAGCTCACTTACCAAGGCAGTAAGTGGATGTGTTACCAGGAATCTGTTAACACAATGAACTGATTAGTTTAAACAGTGTAAATTTCACAAGGCACTTAATTTCCAACTGCTGTATTGTGCTGCCTTGATTCAGTCACACAATACTTTCTTCATACAGGCTGCACAGTGCTTAACTTGCAATCATAGCCTTCCTGTTGTTACTGATGATAATAAATATCTTGGATGATAGAAAAATGTTGATATTAATTCACAGTGTCTGTTATTTTGACTGAATGCTGTTGTCCCACATGGCTTCATTTCCTAATGAACCACATTATCTCTCATAGACTCCAACTTCTAAATCTTATCTTCTAAATTTTATCTCTAGTGCCTACAGAAGTGGCTTTAGTGGTAACACAGGTTTAAAAGGTTCTTCTTACCATGCAGAAGAATGCATCATTGCACTCATCTGGTCTGCAGCATTGTTTCAGAAGTGATTAAAGCAATGCAGCTGGTGGAGGTGGCAGACTGTAAAAGCAGAGTGGGGGCTCAAGGCTGTGATGGAGCTGTCCCTGCAGCTTCTGCACATGCAAAAATTGAAGCTTGCTGTGTGGTGAATAGTAGCGTTTGGCTGGGACAGAGAACTCAACTTCTGGGGTTGTGGAGTGGATTCCTACCTCATTGTGAGTTCCTGTGCAACGTTAGCCAAGGCTTTTAGTCTCTGTGCTTTGATTTTCCAACTGTTTAATAAGGGTGGTTCTTGCGTGTGTTTATCTGTTTAGTCTGTTTATGCTACATTTTTATCTGGAAATGCCTTATTAATTGTGAACGTAGTGCCTGTGGCACTGGCACAGTACTGAATCGGGTCTTAGACACCTACAGAATTTATCAAAGCAGTAACTTAGCATTCATCTAGTCAGACCTCATTCTTAGTTTGTTTCTCTTTCTGAGAGACCCAATTTAACTGCCATGAAAGTAATATGGTGTATGACTCTATACTGCTTTTACAAAATGTTTTCCTTTAGTGCTTTTCAATGCATAAAAAACAAGAGCACTAGTATACCTATTCTACAGGTAGGTAATCTGAGCTAGTAAGAAGTACAGAGTCTGCTAAGAGCATCTTACTGGTTAGTAGGGCAACAGTCAGTAAAATCCGCTTCTCCTGAGCATATGCACAGTTTTAATGCAGAGAAGGTGCACTCTTTAATATTTGTGAGTATATGTTGGAATAATTTACTTATTCCATTAGACCCTGAAAGTGATGTAGCAAGTGTTACTAGGAGAAAACCCCAAAGTAAAAAAGGGTCTCAATCAGATTCTTTTTCTCCAGTTCAGAAAACTGACCTGAACTACCCCATGGACCAAAGGGCAATCAAGGGGTCAGAGTGGCCTCTGTGCTCTTGCAGCAGTGAAGATCACCAGTCTGCAAGTTAATGTGAGCATTAGCACTGACGCAGACTCAGCTGCAGTTTGCTGTGGCCCTGACTAGATTCTAGTGAAATAGGGGTCATCACGGGAATGCCTGCACAGGTCTGATAGTGCTGAACCTGTGTAGTGCTCCTTTGTACCTCCAGTATTTCCAATATGTGCTGACTGTTAAATATTTCTCTTGTAGTTATTGGATCTTTTCTAGAGGCTGTGTTAAGATTAATGTATATTTTCACCATATTTTTGTCATAAGGAAAATGCTGATTTTATAATATTAAATACAGCTGCATCTTAACAGGGTGAGGTTTTTCTGCCTATGTTAATATAACACAGAGGTGCGAGAGCCATCGTTGGATGTCAGGAAAAAATTCATCGCTATGAGGGTGCTGAGGCGCTGGCACAGGGTGCCCAGAGAAGCTGTGGCTGCCCCATCCCTGGCAGTGTTCAAGGCCAGGTTGGACACGGGGGCTTGGAGGAAGCTGCTCCAGTGGAAGGGGTCCCTGCCTGTGGAACTGGATGAGCTTTAAGGTCCCTTCTAATCCAAACCAGTCTATGATGATACGGTTCTCTGAATCTGATCCTACCTAGAGCATGGGATAAAATGCACCTCATCCTTTATTTTATTTGTTTAATGTTTTAATCTCTCCAGCCCCCTGTGCTGCAGAACATCATTAAGGCAGATCCCCCTGCTATCGTTCGGCTTTGACTCTGCCTGCAAAGAATAGAATCATAGAATGGTTTGGGTTGAAAGAACCTTACGGTCTTTAAGTTCAATCCCTCTGCCATAGGCAGGAACACCTCATGGCATGGGGCCAGCTTGATACCATGAGCTGATGCTTTCCATCTTCTTCTGGCAGGGCAGCACTGCCAGCATGTGGAGCATCCCACAGCTTCACTCGGATTTTACAGCTGTGCTCTTCTTCCTCCACACAACCTCAGGAATGTAAAAGTCTTCATTATTGTCCATGCAAACTTATCAAAAATACTTTCCTTTTGGATGGAGAAAAGTTCTTGGAAGGTCTGCACAAGACAGGGCAGTGTTTGACCACTGCTGTCGCACCCCCAGTGCAGTTTCATCCTGCAGGTTTGTTCCAGTTTAGTTATCCAGCTCCAAAAGAAAGCTAAGCCTCTGCAGTGGTCTTGTGAAAGTGTGTGTGCCTGCCTGTGTTGTATCACGCAGTGTTGCTGGAAGGGGAGAAGCTTTAGAAGCAATTTAAAACAGGCACCTGTGTGTAGGAAGACATTGCTATGTGTTCCCTAATGATGGGAAAAGGGCTGTGAGAGCCACCAGTCAGCTGTAAGATTTCAGAGGTTTTAATACTCCTAAACCAGGTTTGACACTAAGGGATTTTTGAGTGGAGAGCATTTCCAGGCAGGTGAAGCACAAAGAAATAAAGGTGAATGCAAAATGCATAGGACTGGCTTCAGTTAACATACCATTCTGATAATAAATCAGCATTAAATTCCACAGATGGAGTACTATTTTCTGTATGTGTGATTTTTGCAGTATTTAAGACCTTAGTATCTGTTGTTTTAATCAGTTCTATAACTCAAAGAAACTGGTGCACTCCATGTAAAGGATGCTGTTTGTGGTACAAGTCAATGGTTAGGCTATATTTTTGCCTTTAAAAACATATCTGAGGTATCTCTGTAAAAGCAAAGGTGGAAATTAGGCATTGCTTTCAGTAGTCTGAAAGAATAGTAATAGGAAACGTGTACCTTGTCAGTGATGGTGTATTTCCTAACATGCTATTGCTTTTGAGGTTACCATGGTGTAATAAATAATGCCTGATAGCACACAAATATTTTGGCTGGCTCTGATATTAAATACAGGAGTACTCCAGCTAAATGCTGATGCTTCTAATTAAGGCAGCTTTCAGAGATGGGAGCTTTTATCTAGGCCTAACCTCATGGCTTTCATCACCTTTTAAAAAGGCTCAAACTACATGGAAGATTCTAGTATAATGCTGTATATAAGCCCATATGCATTGCAGCATTATAAAAGATACAATCAGTGTGCGTTGCTATTTTTTCATTGTGTATCAAGGCACGTGAGGGTGGTTTTTAAAAGCAGCATCATTTAATCCGTAGTAACAATGATTCTGTTAGGAATGGAAGTGAACATCATTCACTTCACAGTGAATGGAAGGAGTGAATATCAGTTCCGTGGAAGGACTCAGACTGTTACAGAGAGGTTCAGTCCAAACCTCAGTGTTTGCTAATGATGAATTGGTCTTAACACTTGGCAGCTGATGCTGTTCTGGGAATCAGGAATGTGTTTGTGGTCAGCTGTGGCTCCCATCTGATGACACATCTCTGGCTACAAAACCAGAGCTAGTGTGCCAGGTGGAGAATTCACCTGCATCTGGATGGTAAAGTTATTTGTGCTCCCGTGGGTGAGGCTTTGAAGCACTTGGAGGTTTGCTGTTGATGATGCATCTTGGTGAATGAATAACAAGGCACTAGTAAGAACTCATGGAGCTGTTTACTGGAGTGAGGGAAAACCTGAGTATTCTCTTGTCAAAGCATGAAATCCTAGTCCTTGGGCATGTGAGCAAAGGAAGTTTGGGGCAGTCTTTCAAAGCAGTTCTTTTCATGGAGTTCTTTGCTTCTCCCAGGTAGATGAATGCATCATTGTCCTGCAAATAAATTCATTTCTAAAAGCTTTCTGGTGCTCACAGGATTTTTGTAATTCCATGATGGGTTTTCCACATTTGCATTTTTGGGAAAACCACTGCCTGCTTGCTTCATATTTCATAAGTGATGACTGGGTTTGTGTTACTAGTGAGTATAATGGGAGAAAGAAAATCTCCTTAGCAGACTGGAGTCAAGACATGGCTCTGTTATAAAGTCTGCTCTAGGCAAAAGCAGTGTGATGCATCTGTGCCACTGCCAGAATCATCTATGTAATGCTGAATATCGAGACTGTTTAGGTCTGTCCTGTTCAAACCTATTAACTTGTGAATCTCTATCCTTGGTTACAGCAGTGGGTGAGGGTGTGGAGTGAGGCAGATAGAAATGAACAAATACAAAATACAGCAAATTCCCAAATGTCTACAGTTAATATTTTAAATGAATGCATCACCATTTCTTTGTGTTGATCGCCTGCTGTTTTCACTCTCCTTTCGTTGCATGCTGAATGTATTTCTCCCATCGATCCTTTTCTCCTTGGCTGTAATGATGGGACAGAGGTTCTGCTCCAAAGTCTTCATCTTCTCAGAGTTTGTATTAAAGCAACCTTATTGCTCCATTCCTCCCTAGCAATATGTTTATGTTTCTTTCTCATCTCCCCTTCCCCTATTCCCTCTGTGCTGTGTATCAATACAAATATGTACAGTAATGTGCAATGTATAAATACTACATTCACAAGGTATGAAATAGTCAATATTGATCAATACATATATACATATATATGTATATATACAAATATATATATACATATTGGATGCCCAGTACCTTACACTGCACAAGATTTTGTATGGTCCTTTTATGATGTGAAATAACACATTCTTTATTGTAACTGGCCCCTTCAACTCTGTAAGGAAAGCTTTTTAACCAAAAATCCCAACATTTTCTTCCTGAAATTCTGTTAGGATCAGCTGTGCTTTGAACTGTGAAAACCTGTCATTTCTGTTGAATGTTTTCCTCAGGAGATATTTTGTGTATGTTAAAATAATAGCTAGAGAGAAAAAGCAGCAAGAGTAGCATCAGCTGTACTTGGAGGGTCTGAGAACATGGATCTGAGTCCATCTGCTACAGGTCACTGCCTTCCTCTCCTGACGTGCAGGCTGCAATGTGAAAAGTTCATGGTACAGACTATGGAGGAGGGGAGGAAGCAAATGTTATTGTTAATGGTCTGCTGTTTTCTTTTAGCAGAACCAGCTTTGGTAATTTGTATCAAACCCCCCCGTAGAACAGATGACTTTGCAATTAATACAACCTTCCCTGCCTCATGTTAGGAAATACCAGTGTGCAGCTCAGCTCTTGTCACTTCTGCGTATACTTTATGATGTAGCCTTTGGATTTCAGTATCCTTGGCAACAAACTATTTTTTCCCTAAAATACTATTTTGTCTTTTAGCATATGTAGGTTAGACACAAGACTTTGTGCTACTAACATAATGCCCAGTACATGGAGTAGGCTGAGCACACTAAGTTCATCCACATTGCTGGGTATTAAAAAACCCTATTTGCTGCTCAGAGTTTTCACAAGACATGATAATGGACTTAATGCATGTGAAAATTGCAGCGGGGTAGTAGGGAGATGTTTGTTCTCCATGCCCCTGAATAGGGCAGGAAGTGCCTGCCTTAAAATTGAAGGAAGAAAGATTCAGATTAGGCTTTTAGCAAAACTTCCCAAAGGCAAAGACTGAGGGCTGAGAGAGTTTGTGTGCAGAGACCATATATTTTTGGAATTATATAAATACCTGTCAGGGACCAAGTATTGGTTCAGATCTTGAATATTGCTCTTTCTAATTGCAACAAATTAAAGCGATGTGTGTAGAAAAGCTCACCTGGAGTTAAGTGGTGTTAAAGTGAGCTGGAATGAAACCAGCCCCTCTTGTGGCTACTATGTCCAGATGGGCTGGAGGAAAGATTATACTAATGCATAACGCAAGAACTTCATCTTCATCCCCAGTACGGCTCCAGAGCTTTATCTGAAACTGTGCCTGCCAACATGCATGCATGCAAGTGGTGTGATGGCAGGAGAGTCTGGTTTGGACCTGTGTTTGATTGATAGTCTTCTCATATCTTTTAGGGTTACTCTGGCTGCTGTAAATCTGCACTTTCCAGATTTTGGAAGCTTGGTTGCAGGCATTCTTTTCAATATGGCACTTTTTAATATGTGCTGCTGAGGTTTGATATTCTGTGGTGTATATGCACAGTATTCTTCCCAGGCAGTTCCCCTCGTTTCAGATCATGCTGTTGAGTCCAGTGGATATAACTGAAGCAGAAGGTTTTGCCCAACAGCAATAAAGGATGTAAAATGACCATAATTCCAATCCCAAATTGTTGGTGTTTTTTCTTTCTTGTTATTAATGAGGAATATATTTTCTATAGCAATCTATTTATTTTACTTGTTAAGTTAGGGTAAAATGGGTCAGTACATGTGAAGGACAATTTTATGTCTCCAAATCTTACCCTAGTATTGCTTTGTGAACAAGCTGCAGGTGTAAACTAGCCAGCAATTCCCAGTGTAGCTGTATGAAGGAAGTCGAATGTGAATTTCATGTGAGTCTGCCTTCTTTTGGGCATGCTCTGGAGCCACCCCAGTGCATGTGTGTGAATTGAAGTGAAGGTTTGCTGGAAGACTGACCGTGGAGGCAGAAAAATGTTCATACACATATTTGTTTGCTAGCATGCTTTAATACTTGGGCACTTACCAATAGCAGGTAAACCAAAGTTGGTCAGAAAGAGTTATTGTTATCTCTTTTAACAGAAAATCTTACAGTAGGGAGAAGTACAGGAGAAAAGAAATGAAAACACAGTTTTGTCCACTGCTTTTAGATATTTTTCTCCAAGCCCAGCTCTAAGAGTAATGTGGGTACATGAGAACTTGTGACTTCTTAAAAATCTATGTGTCTTGAGGCTGAAAATCCGGAAAGAAAATGGAAAGAATAGCAAATGTTGATTTTATAATGTGGGTTTATTTTTAGGCTTGTTCTCATCACATTCTGGGGAGCCTACCCTATTGTGAGTTCTTGAATATACTGACCATTTGAAGATGTTATAAAAGCGATTGTGCTTAAAAGCAGTGGATTTTGTAATAAGAAACATTGGGTTTAAGTCAGAAGATGCATTACTGGCAAAGTACTGCCAAAGCCTAGTAGGCTACACAGTGAGGGGAGTCTATTCTGGCAAGTTTTGTAGGTATCTGGTCTATAAAGAAAGGCACACTTAAAATATTGTTGTGGGGAGTAAAGGCCGAGGATATTCCTTCATTTCTTAAAGGAGGCTGGGGCCCCTCTTAGCAGACAGATTCACAGGTTAATTAGGAGTTCAGATTTTAGGCCATTCATTACAGGTTTCAAATCTGCCTTCTTCCTTTCTCCACCTCTCATGTACACAGATGCTCTTTAGACACTTAGCATGGTAAGTGCATGCATACTCCCTGTTCCAGCCTGTGAAGTTGTGCTATCCATTGTGGGCAGGACGATTCCCAGACCAAGACCTTTAGCCATCGGCAGCAGCTCCTTTGCGTGTTGAACGCAGGGGGCTGACCTGACTGAAACCATGAGCTGGGGAAAGGCTTGTTCAATGAAAAGGGTCTGCTAGGTTTGTGGTTATTTCCCACCCCACTTCTCTGATCAGTTCTCTCTCGCAGGCAGGAATGGCGTCTCCTGAAAATCCCGAGCAGTTGATCATTGCCCTGGAACCTGAGGCTGCCTCTATCTACTGCCGAAAGCTCCGCCTGCACCAGATGATAGACCTGAGTAGCAGGGCTCCTGTCAATGGTTACAGCCCAAGTGACGCTATTGGAACTGGATTTACACAGGGTACTTCTATTAACTCACTTCTTTAGATTCTTATGGCTAAGTTTTCTTTGCCCACATGGGCTCTTTCTTTACCATTTCTTATTGTCTTTGCTCTCCTGAATGTTTCAGGTTAGCATCAGTTTGCTTTTATAAACTGGTTTGCTGTTTGCTGTTGCTAAACTAGTTTAGGTATTAATCCAACAGACATGTTTGCATGCACTTGAATTTAAGCATGCAAGTAGCTTCATTGCCGTCTATTGGGATATTGTGGGAGTCTCTTAGTATGTTTTACAGTAGTATTTTTTTGCTTTAATTAAAATCAACATTTTACATTGGATCATCTTTTTAATTTGTTGGAAACGGTCACGTGTTCAATTAGCTGCATTATCAAAGCAGCGTTAAGTAACTGGATCTGCAATGAGGCTTTCAGTCTGAGGCGTTCCCGGGTTTTGGCAGATGCTTTTGGACATCACCTTAGGAAGTATCACTAATTACTTTCAACACTCAGGAGTACATACGGTACTGGAATATAGCAATGAATTCATGCTTGTAGAAGAGCAGCTAGATATGGCACTTCTGATTTATTGACCTAGGATCTGTTGTTAATATCAATGTTTTAGGGCTGACTTACAATGAGGGACAGAGATTGGACCACAGTGCAAGTCACTTGCCCAGAGACCCTTTGTAATCAAAGGTTTTTGAGCTTGGTGTTCTACCTGACATTGGAGGAAAACAGGAAAGAAAGGGGAAAAAAGGCAAACGAAGCAGCTGTAAGATGTGAATGCTGCATAATGCACAGATATCCCATCTGTGTGAATTGTAGCAGTTGCACTGATATGGGTGGTAGTGTGCCAATCTATCCCAGAAGGAATTTTTCAGAAGAACTTGTATTTTATCACATTTAGTAGGTCAAAAGAGTGCAGGCAAATGGAAGATGAAGCTAGAAAAGCTATTCCTGTACTTACCAGAGGGTATTTTCTTTTAGTTAGGCAGTCATTACATCATTCTCTCCAATCCATGCCTCTCCCAGCCAGCACTCATCAGATGTGTTCATCAGAGCACAGGCACAGTCCCTTCAGGGGCTCCTTGGCTTCTGTCCCCCTGGTTCATGTCGTGAACCATTCCCAGTATGCGATTTTACATGAACTCACTTTCAGGCCACACAGGGATTTGCCTGTGGGAAAATAATAGGAGAGTTTCTCCCATTAAGATTTTGAAGCTAAGCAGAATTTGGCAGATCATGGATTTCTGCTAAGGAGCTTTTTCTTGGATGAGGGGTAGAAGTCTCCTCCTTGACTTCATATGGTAAAATCTGTTTGGGATGAGAAAGGTTTTGTGTCAAAATTAATGAAAACAAAGTTTGGAGGGAATTAATTTGGGGTTGGAATTAAAATTTCATAAAAGCATGGCAGGCACCCAAGACAAGCTGAGAACAGATTAAGGAGAAAAACCCTTGAAATATAAACAGAGAGAAGCACTCCAAGGACCATATTATTGCTGTGAAGTCAAAACAGAAATTTACTGTCCGTAGCAGCCAGGATAAGCTTCAGTGATACTTAAAGGCTGGCTCTTGTGTTCACTTTTAACCCACAGGAGTGAATGAAAGGGCTGCCATTGACTTCTGTGGGCTCTGGGTCAGGCCCTTGCTAGGACCTGGTGCTTGTTCTGTCACTGAACACTTCACTGTTTAAACCCCTGCTGTGTGCTGCTCTGTCAGTGCAACAAGGCTAATGCAGGCTGTCTGCATCACAGGGTCTTTATAGGAAGGAGGGGGTGCAAGTGGAGCTGCTGATGTTTTTCTGGTGATAGGCACTATAGAAACAAGAAGCAAAACCCATTCAGTGATTTGCATGCTGATATTTTCAGAAAGAATGATATTTTCATGCATGACCAGATGCCTCCCCTTCTGTAGTGTTTTATAGAAGCGCCTTTGAAGGTGAGTGAAGGTTATACAGGGAGTAATTTTGTTTGATCACTCGGTTGTAGAGGTTGATTTAAAGGCATAATAACAATGGTTCTGACTACTCCCTCTCTTCACAGACTTCTGCATCTTTTAAATGTCTAAGTAGGAATTCAGTTCTGTAAGTTAACTGATGGATTTAATATTGCTAGATTCTTTGTAATTGATGCATATTGAAAATAGCATGAGGGTGATCACTTGGCCTTAAGGAGTTACAAGTCTGAAGCAGCGCTTTAGCTGCTTGTTTTGAGACAGGCTGAAAGGCTCGGGAGGTTTCTCTTTGCTTGAGACCCCCAGATCAGCAGCTTTTGTCAATGGGGGTGTCTGGCAGCAGGCTGGGGCTGCCGCCTTGCGGCAAAGGCTGTGCTGAGCACAGCTGGCTGCCAGCCCACTTCCAGACAGTGCTTTGAAACCAGAATATACTAAGGAAATACACCTGACCTGCTTAGAGCTTTCATATTAGGCTATTGGGTTTAATCCAGTTAGTATCAAGGAGGATCAGTATGGCTGGAAAACAATTTTCTATCTTTCTAGGAACAGCGTTATAATGCTCTCGATTCTAATGTGATAATCTTTGTTCATTTGTTTTATTAAGGAATGATAAATACAGATGTCAGCCTGCTTGCACTTGATATCACCTTCTTTGTGCTTTCTTACACTCAGTAAGTTTTTCTCTAATCATGACTAGCGAAGGAACACATCCGTCGCAATCGACAGAGCCGGACCTTTATGGTGGAAAATGTCATAGGAGAGATCTGGTCTGAACTGGAGGAAGGTAGTGTACTTTCTTGAGTAAAATGCTCTCACTTATTTTATATTGTAGGCAAATGTGTTTCCCACAAATGTGCTGTGCACTACCTTGTTCTCATAGTGATTGTAAGTAGGAAAATAAAATAAAATACAAGTTTGTGAGCTGCTCTTAGTTACTAAGGCTGAACTGCAATTGTGTATGCTCTAGCGAAATATGGTTTATTAAGGACATGGAAAAAGCAATCCAGGTTTTAAAATGCAACCAGGATATTTTCCTTGGAGCAGGCTGTGTGAATATGCTGCAGTATCAATTTGGTAGCCTGCTAGAATGTGTATCAGCAGCATGAGAAATTCCACTCAACTACTAATTTAGTTCAGAAGCTAAATCAAGAGCTTTTGAAATCTGGATTTCATACTTGCCATCAGTCATTGCATTATAATTACTAATAAGGAACAAGTATTCAGCTTAGACATTCATAACTTTCTGTAAGTCGTTATCTCTGAGGCTGATAACACCCCTGAGAAGCATATTTCATTGCAGTATGCTGTTGTGATAATCCTAATGTAAATACTATTTCCCTTTGGCAAACTAGGTGACCGTTACATCGTTGTTGACAGTGGAGGAGGCACAGTGGATATAACTGTCCATCAGATCAGGCTCCCTGAAGGACATCTTAAGGAGCTATACAAAGCAACAGGTAGTGTCACTTTCACCATTTGCTTTATTTATGTCATATTTTGACTCGTCAGTGAAGGAAATCTATGCCTTTATTATTCACTGCATTTCACTAACAGTTCTTCCTGAAATAAGGCAACATTCAAAATCAGTATAATCTAGCTGCTATATATGAGTATAATGTAGCATATATGGTAAATCACTTCATGCTTCTCATGCCTTTGGATGGTAAATCTCATAATGGGAGAGTAAGAAACCACCATCTCCTGTGTTATTCACTCTCATGCAGGCCATGACCTCCTGCCTTGGTCCTGGTCTGACTTCTGCTAGTAAAGTTGTCACCTTCTTGTCCTTTGAGAGGTCTCCTGTGTATGTGTATTGCTGCTCTGTCCAGGTATTCAGAGATGTACCTTGGAGGTATGAATAGCTGAGTATCACAAAAATCCTTCTAAAGTGAATGGTGGCAGAATGGAAGCTTCCCTAGATGTAAGGGGAATCTCATATATTTGAGTAATGTCACAGGCAGTGTAACAAGGAGGGTCTGCCATCCCCTGGGAAAAATGCATAATGATTGGTCCCCAACAAAGATATAAAGTGTGATTCCCTGAAGGGTAGTCCCTTCCTGAACTCCCAGTCACCTGTCTTTGCCCTCTAGCTAAGCTGTTAAGCATGAATCAGCTTATTATTTGTTGCTGTGTCTCTGTACCAAGTTAATCTTCATCTGTATGGTTTGTTACTGAGACTTTTCAGTCTTGGTGGCTGTAAGACTATCTCAGGAAACAACCTATAGTGTACATCAAGCCTGTCTACTCCTAAATATGAGTCCAGCCCACACCTCACATGTGGATAAGGAAGCAGTTTCTTCTGCTTCTAATAAAACTGTTCCTGTTTTTTAGTGGTAGTGTTGCAGCGGCTCTGATGGTATAGGAGTAAAAGTGAGACAAAGGTAAGATTATGTTTAGTATCAGACTGTTACACTTAGGAAGGATACCTCTTTCTCTGGACCTTCTCCCATGAGAGTCCTAGTAGTGTCAATTCGATGTGTATTTGTCCAACTTGAAATCTAATAGGCGGTTCAGAATATTAAAGCTGTGTTTTGTTTGTAATGCAGGTGGCCCATATGGTTCTCTAGGCGTGGACTATGAATTTGAAAAGCTCCTGTGTAAAATATTTGGAGAAGATTTTATTGAGCAATTTAAAATCAAGCGTCCTGCTGCCTGGGTAGATCTGATGATAGCGTTTGAGTCCCGTAAACGGGCAGCAGCTCCAGATAGGACCAATCCACTAAACATCACTCTGCCTTTCTCCTTCATTGATTATTACAAGAAGTTTCGAGGTCACAGTGTCGAACATGCCTTGAGGAAAAGCAAGTGAGTAGATGATTGAACCCAGATGAATGCAGAATTAACTACTGGTAGCAAAGACAAATAATTAAAATATCCTAATTACATGGCGACTGAAGAATAATAATGCAAAGATGAAAAAGGATGAGAAAATGGGATTGCCTGAAGTGCAGTTTCCAGAATGAAAAAGTCTGATCAGTCTCGTGCCAAAACTTTCTGTACAGACTTGCACTCTTCTGGTATTGCTTTCTGTGGTTTTCACTAGGCCACCACTGCATCATTTTCCTGAGTCTGGCCATATGTTTTGAACCCCTTATGTGTTCATTAGGAACAGCAGATCAAATACAGAATTGATGTCTGGAAGTTAGCTACCTAGAACCTGAACTTTTAGAGGCCTGGGGCCTGGAACTAATCCAAGATTTTGAGTGAGATGCAGGGATATTTTAATGGCTTGAGGAGAGTTATTAGCTATATCAGATCACTGGTGAAAACATGCACTACTGCATAGAGCCCTACAAGGGGAAAAGCATTCTTCTTTCAAAGTGATGTCGTGCTTTCTTTATTTCTAGTATTTTACCAGTTAATTTGTTCAGTAGGTGGGGAGACATAATGTCCTCCAGAGATTTTAGCTCATGATTTTCAGTATGAGGGAGTTACCCTAAATGATAAGATCATGGACTGCAATAGAAAAGGGAGTGGGGAGAAAGTAGAAGTGGGCATTTTCCCTCTTTTGAAATTATGTGCTACAGGAGATTTGGAGGTGAATAGCATAAAATGGAATGAATAAGAAAGACTATGAATGTAGGGCAGAATGATTGGGATCTGAGAGCAGAAGATGTAATATTTAGTACCTGTACCTTTAGTTCTTTCTGCCTTTTTTAATCCAGTGAATGCTGAATGTTTGAATGCAGGCTTCAAACTCCTGCATCTCTTCCTAAAGTTATTGGTAAATGTACTTTAAGCCTAAAGAACTTGAAATCCAGCTCAGGGTCACTTCCTAAATGAGACTGAGGTTCTGAAATCATTAAACATTTCTGCAAATATTACCCCTCACAAGACCATCTCTTTCTGTTAATAGTTTTAATGGTGAATCTTAGAGGGAATGCTAAATGTTTCCTTCAAATAAAATGCAGTTCAGTGGATAACGCGATAGAAAGAGTATAAAGGTGACATATAATGTGCATGACTGAAAAGGAGATTACTGAGCTTTATGGATGTGTATCTGAGATGGAATAACATAATGCCTGTATTCTCTTAACAAATGTTATGCCTCATTAAAAATGCTGTGCTCCCTTCTGCCTCCTGAGGCTTCCCATACTTGCTTGTTTTCCTCATGTGTTTCCAGTGGCTTTGGCCTGCTTCTGCTATAATCTAAATGTTGCCCTTCTGGGGATGAATCAGTGCTGTTTCAGATGAGCGAGCACTGGATTGACTGCCAGCTGTTTCAGGAAGCAGCTGAGCATTGGTAATGTTACAGAAGGCAATCAGGCAAAGAAAACAGCAATTAGACAAGCACAAATAATAATTCTCCCTTGAAATTTTACATTGCCGCAGCTGGCATGGGGTTAGGGTAAGGTGAGGCACTTTCTTCCGAGTAAAATGCATACAGATTCTGTAAACTCATTCATGTCTTTATTTAGTGTGTCTTGTGAGTGCCTGGCTGTTTCTTACAGCTCAGCTATCATGTATTGATGTACTTTGTACCTGTTCTTTTCCAGTGTGGACTTTGTGAAGTGGTCCTCCCAGGGAATGCTGAGGATGAGTCCGGATGCAATGAATGCTCTTTTCAAACCTACAATTGACCAGATCGTTCAGCACCTTAGTACGTATCTGTGTGTAATCCCACTTTCTGGCTGAGGTGAAACCGAAGCTTTGCCTACCTATTTCAAACCAGTAACTGGAATTAAAGTCAAATGACCCCCCTAGTATGCACTAAATGTGTGTAGTAGTTAGGAGAATAATAAAACTAAGGGACATCACCTTAACATTCCTGCTTAGTTCTAGTACTAGTTATTGGATGTGATTCAGTCCTGTTACCGCATAAGCTTCAATTATTCTGTATTTCCAGGGCTATAAGCATTCAGAAGATTAAAATGCACCGACAACACAGATCCTGCTTTTCATTTTCCTGTTTCAGGCAACAACTAAATAATGCCACAGATATAACTAGTTTCCTGCTATTAAGATGTCTAGTTCATTTCTCCTCAGTGGAAGGTCACATTTGTCCATGACCATCCAAATCACTGACATTTCTAAGCTCAAATAATAGATGAGGCATCGTGGTAAAAGTACTTCCAGGCATGGCTTAAGCAGCTCTGAATTTATTTATCCAGTAATGGAAAATGGCAAAGACTCATTGGGAAATTTATTATTTAAAGTTTTCCTGGTAGAAGATTAGATTTGTATCAAGTAACACATGTAATAATAACATGTAAAATACATGTACTGAGCAAAGTATTTCTCTTCTACACCTTAAAAAGCACTAATTGAGTTGCAGTTGAATCATGCTTTGCTTGCTATATTTGAGGAATTAATAGGTAAATTTATGAGGTCACAACTTAGTAAGACAGGTAATGCAGAGCAGCTTATATTTGAGCAGGGAAGAAGAGACCTAGGATTACAGTAGTTGTGACAGATAACTCGGTCTTGCTGCCTCAGTTGTTTGAACTAAGAGTGAGTCTACAACTGAAATGTATGATTTTCTTGGAAGTTGGGACATTCAGTGCACTCAGACATTAGGAGTTTCACCTGCTTTGCCTTTTCACACTGGATTTTTCTCTAATGAACAGGCTCTCTTTCTCTTTAGGTGATGTGTTTGATAAGCCAGAAGTGACCAATGTCAAGTTTCTGTTCCTGGTGGGTGGCTTCGCTGAATCCCCCTTACTCCAACAAGCTGTCCAGAGTGCTTTTGGTTCGAGATGTCGAGTCATCATTCCTCAGGATGTGGGGCTCACCATCCTCAAAGGAGCTGTTCTCTTTGGTCTAGACCCTGCTGTCATCAAAGTGCGGCGTTCACCTCTCACCTACGGTGTAGGTGTGCTTAACCGCTTTGTGGAAGGGAAGCATCCACCAGAGAAGCTTCTAGTCAAAGATGGCACACGCTGGTGCACTGATGTCTTTGACAAGTTTATCTCAGCCGACCAATCTGTAGCCCTTGGAGAAACTGTGACACGCAGTTACACACCTGCCAAACCTTCTCAGTTAGTAATAGTGATCAATATCTATAGCTCAGAACAAGATAATGTTAGCTTCATCACTGAATCTGGAGTGAAAAAGTGTGGCACCCTTCGCTTGGATCTCACGGGAACTGATGCTTCAGTGCCAAACCGGCGGGAGATCAAAACGCTTATGCAGTTTGGGGACACTGAAATCAAAGCCATGGCCATTGATGTTGCCACCTCTAAAAGTGTCAAAGTTGGTATTGATTTCTTAAACTACTAACAGCCCATTTTCCCCCACCACAGCCTGTTTGTGAGACTGATCTTCCACTATCCCAATTTTTTGACTTTCATATGTCATGTCATCAACTTGAATTTCAGCAGGCTATATGAGAACAGCTTCTAAGGTGGGGTATGTCATGTTTGTGCCCTTTGACCAAAGGCTGGGTTTTGAAAGACCCATAAAAGTTTTGGGAGCAAAAGTTTCAGAGGTAGTAAAAGTTCCCAAGTTACTCAAGCATGCTTAAAGACCTACCTTTATTAAGTAAATACTGATTATTGTTGGCTCCTGATGATTAGTTAAAAAGATATAAAACCATAATCTCTTTGCCTTGTTATTCCTCTTTCTCCCAAGAAAAGCTCACCCTGGTTGTTGTAGGGGGTGTATCCGTGTGGGGTATCTCTGTAAACAGCACCATCCTCTGGCAATGGGAACAAATTAGTAGTCCGTGGTGTTCTTTTGATTTTGCCCTATGCTTTTAATATTTTAAGTGCTGAAAATCAATGACTTAAAGAAATGAGAACTGAGTTTCTTAAATTCTAAGATCATATGGAGAAGAAGATTCTCAGAAATCCTTAAAATTAGCTTTAGGAAATAGAGATATACATTAAGAGCCTAATAGTGATTGCTCCAGTTTGAAAACAAGGCCTTTCTTGGCAAAGCTGTCAGAATAAGCTGTTGGATTAAATAGGAAGCATTACCCTCAATATACTTTGAAAAAGGAATAACAAAGCTATTTCCATTTTAGGTCTTCTAAACTTATTTTTATTAGTCTCCATCTGTGATCATAAAATCACAGAATAGCTGAGGTTGGAGAGGACATCCATTGACTGTCTGGTCCAAACTCTTAGCTTTAAGCAGTGTCAGCTAGAGCAGGATGCTTTGTCCAGTTCTGAATATCTCCAAAGATGGAGATGCCTGAACTCTGGGCAACCTGTTGACAACCCTCAATGTGAAAGAGTTTTTCTTATTTTTAAACAGAATTTCTTGTGTTTCAGTTTGTGCCCTTTGCTTCTTGTTCCTTCACTGGAAACCTCTGAGAAGTCTGTCTCTATCCTCTTTACTGTCTTCTTAGGCATTTATATACATTCCTAGCATCTCTTGAGCCTTCTCAAGTCTGGAGAGTGTCAGCTCTCTTGGCCTCTCTTCACATCACAGATATTCCAATTCCTTAATCATCTTCATGACCCTTTGCTGGTCTCACTTCAGTATGTCCATGTCTCCCTTGTACTAAGAAGCACAGAACTGGATCTGGCACTCCAGATGTGGTTTCATCAGGGCTGGATAAAGGGGAATAATCACCTTCCTTGACCTGCTGGCAATGCTTTCCCTAATGCAGCCTGTTCTTTGTTGCAAGGGCACATGGCTGGCTCATGGTCAACTTTGTGTCTGCCAAGACCTTGAGGTCTTTTTCCAAGCTGTCTCCCTGCCAGTTGGCCCACAGTGTATACTGGTGCATGGGGTTATTCCTCCCCAGGATCAGGACTTCGCACTTCCCTTCATTGAACTTTAAGAGGCGCCTGTCTGCACATTCCTCCAGCCCGTTGAGGTCCCTGTGACCCATCTGGTTTATAAGCACTTCTCCAATGGATTATATTTCTTTTCTTGTTAATTCCTGTGTTAAGGTTTGGAAGTAGTTAGATGGTGGCTGTCCAGGAAGATTTAAACAAAAGAGAGAGAAAACATCCAGACCAAAAGTTCCTTGATATGTTTTGAGTAGCAAACGTTTTAATTGGGTAAAATATATTTCTGGGTTGAGTTGAATGGCCAGTAAAGTGGAAAGCAGAAGCCAGGAAAATGAAACTACAAATAGCATTAAATAAGACATTCCTCACATGGCTCTGAGCACACAACTCTAACACAGGTAAAACACTGATGGTCACAGTAGCATCTTGTTTTCCAAACTTTCTGGAGATGTTTCCTTAAGCACATTCAACTGGAAAATCTCTTCTGCAACTGGAACAGGTTTTATATTGCAAAATGGTATAGGTGCATCATTTCTGAGACCTACAATCTGCATCTGCCATCAACTGGCAACTTCAGATTTAAATCCAAATCCCACTCCAGATTGGCAGACTGATACTGTCCTATAGAATCGCCCTAAAATGCTGACACTGTCAGAGCATTTATGCAGAGCTGCCTGATTACCTGCTGGAATTCACTACATTTTTGAAGCTTTGCAATGTTAATTGTTAAGCTAAATCTTCCTTTCTAATAAGTTGAGCATGAGTTAAATCCATCACTGTCACTTTTGGGAAATGAAAGCTTTATCAACTATTTCACTGGTTTACATTCTAATCCTGCACTTAAGCTTTCTGTGTTTAGCCTGGAGTTTCACCACAGTGAAGAGCTGCAGAACTGATCTCCTGCATTTTGCCATTGAGTTTTGTGTCTCCTGCAGAATGCAGCATTGTATTCTGCATTCAGCTTTAAGAAACAAAAAAAGTAAAGGAAAAAACATAAGGACTATGGAGAATGCAAGTCACGGTATCTGGCTGGATATTTCTATAATTACAAAGTGTGCTTGCTAGCATTCGGATTCTTGCTGCCTGCTAAATGCTTTAAAAGCTAAATACTGGGATTTGGTGTGTGTGTGTCTGTTGCTTTCCATGGTTTACAAACAAGAGAAACTTTAAGATGAGTTATGAACAATATAATTTTATGTATATACAATATTTAAATATTGTACAGACTCTTTCTTTCTACAGTGCTATTTTCTTGTATAAAAATGCTCTTTGCCTCTGTTGATTTCATTCAGCTGTTAATTTTAAATAACATAATTTCTCAATCAGCTTCTGTAATTATAGCCTTTTAAAGATGGTAAGATATGAAATGTAAAAGGCTGATCTTATAATAATAGGAAAGAAATGTTGGTGTGTCAGAGAATACAACATTCTTCCTGCAACGCAAGTCATAGCAGTTAAGCCTGTTACACAGATGCACTAAAACATCATTGCTGGGATTTTCATTTCTTTGTTTCAGACGGTGACCATTCCACCTCCAGCAGTTTATCATAATAATGGATGAATCCTCCTGTAAAACCAAGTTAAAAATTAGGTAGTTTGATCTGGATATACAGCTTCTTCACTAGGTTTTGGGGTTTTCTTAAGGATCTTCCATAGTATAAAAATACCCAACAACCAAAGAAACAGAAAACTACCTTCCAAAGCCAGGCAATGCTGATTTATTGTAGCTGCAGGTAAGACCCAGTCTACCACTACTACCTACCAAAAGACAAACTTCTTAAAGAAAAATAGGCTTTGTTGTCTTTGCATCCTATGTTAAACTGAGTTGCTGCAGTTCAGCACAGGTTTGTTTCTGGTAACCTTAACACAGAATTTGGTATAATAAATGGTAGCAACCTCCCCTTCTCCCTTCTGAAGAGGAGATGACGTGCAAGAAAGATGAGGTGGCCCATGGTTTTGTGTTGCTTCTAGTCTGTCTGCAGGGCATGCTAAGGGTATTTCTGCAGCTCTTCTGAAGCATGGTTCCCTGCACAGTAGCGATTCTCTGCCCTTTCTTAACCTCACCTTTTCTAAGATCCCATCTGGATCCAAGCTAAAATTACTCTAACTGTAAAATGTGATTTGCACATTTTTGCACTTCCTCATTCCGTCTGATGGGAGCACTATCAAGCTTATCTTTGCAGAGCACTGAACTATGGAACAAACTCCCAGCTGTCCTTGTTGCCCTCTTTAAGAATGGAAAATTTAGCTTGTCTCTCTAAGGAGTTAGAATTGTAAGTAGAATATTATGCTGTGGTCTGTAGTCTATAACCCAGTTAAACAACCTTACGTTGTAAGCGGCATGTGGGTGCCCATTTTGATAAAGGATGTTAGGCTATAAAATTAATATGACATTTACTAGGAAAAAAGTCATTTTTAGGGTAGAATTCTGATACTTTTGCAGGAGATTCCCTGCAGAGCGTTTTATTGGTAGGGGTTTCAGATGACATTGTGCAATGTTGTGTTGAAAAGACAAGGCCAGCTATCCTTAGGGAAAGAGGAAGGTCTTGGTAGAAGTTTTGCTCTAAGCAGCAACTTGCAAGTTTGGGTCCAAGTTACTTAAGTCTAGGATGAAAGTTAGCAGCTAATTGTGATGGAATGATTAATTGTGCTAGACTATGATAAATGTGCTGTGATGGTTAGGACAGTTTACATTGGTATGAATATACCAATATTATATACAGGAGTTTTAATGCATTATTATGAGAAGGCTAATTATATATTGCAGAGATTTAATTGCCAAGATAAGCTGCATATTTATGATATGAAGTGGCTTAAGCGGATGAATAGTATAGAAGTTGTTGGGCATAACGTCACAGTACTCACCTGCTTGAAATAGTCCTAAAGTATATTATGAAACCAACCATTGTGGTCTTGTTCACCTCTGTGCAAGATAAATTCAGATTTCACTGATGTTTGGAGCTGTTCACAACTTGTCTGGATTGTATCTTGAGTGTTCTTGTGTCTCCAATCATGTCAAATAAAATACTGTAAAACTGATTTTTCTTCTTGGGTGTTACTGGTTTTCTGAAAATGGTTATAAAAAGAAACCTAAATTGATTATGGAAGTGAGGAAGGCCAAGTGCGTTTGGATGCTCCTTCATATGTGTAACTGAGAAAAGTGACACCAACCATATGTACTGCTTATGAGATCTCTTCAGTCTTTTAGATGTGTGGATGCCAACAGTCTTTGCCAAGGGCTGGCAGGCCCGTGGGGACACACACAGCTCTTCAGCAAGAGGCTGCTGCATTTCTACTTCACTTGTGAACTTTCTAGGGGGGCTCCATATGTGCCTAAGGTACAAGTCCACAGGTGGTGATTACTCAAGGTCCACCCAACTTGGTGTAGCTCTGAGTAGGGTGTCTGTTGGAGTCCAGACAGAAAGACTTTGGATGATATCAAGAGCAGATGGTGTATTTTCTGTGATGATGCTCTGAGAGAGCCAGGAAATCAAGTATGAAAAATGATATATCGAAGAGGACTTGTCAAAGGCTGGTTTATTGTTAAAATTCTATCATCAGACCGAAAAGCTGTTGTATTTGCATGAGAGTGTACATCCTTATTGTGTGTTTCTAGATCTAGGATCGTTAAGTAAGGTCCAGCTGCACTGAAAAAGGCTTGTATAACAGTGTGTGCAATATTACACTTTTCTGCTAACCATTGCAGGCCATGTCCCTCTGAAGTTCAGCAGTGTTGCCACTAGATCCAAGACAATTCAGTGGTGTCTGTGACCTTAGTCTACAATGCTGCTCACATGCAAAGATGCAGAGAATGAATTGAGCAGCCACTACACCCCAACTTCCACCTATTTGCTGCAATGAAGGTGTTTTACAAGTGCTTTATGACTATAATTATAAACACCATCCTAATAGGCTAGGCACTGTATTTAACTTGTAATGAACTTGATTTCAGCTAAACATTCAATTAATGTTACTAGTACAATGGGAAATATAATTACAGTCTTCAGGACACATTAAGAACCAAATTTTGCTTTCAGTGTTCTAGCGCATTGCTCTGGTATCCAGGGGAGTTTCATGTGTGTGCAGTCAGAATTCCATCCTTTCACTGGACTTTTCTAAATCTTAAGGTTTTCTCATATGAGTATGTTAATATTTAAAGTCACAGCCTCATCTTGATAGGAAGGAGTCTGTATAAATTGTTGGATTTGCCAAGGTCACATAAATCCCAATGAAATTTGCAGATGACGTTTTCATGTTAATAGGCATGGAATAAAACAACTTATAAATCAACCTCTGTGACAGCAGTGTCCAGCTTCCCCAGAAAGATTCTTTCCTCTCAGCTTCCTAAGCATCTACCTGAAACATCACCCAGGCATCTGTCTTAAGGATGATGGATTCGAATCCCATAAGTGAATGGGCTGCCTGATTTTCAAGAGATCCATCATGGGTAAACAGGTGAGAATTGCAGATGCTTTATGTAAATGGGATTCAGGCCTGGTATTTGCCAATCCCGTTGGATACTGGTATTGGAAAACTTGTTTCTGCTTTTTTAGGAATAAATTCTGTAGTAGTAATATAATGAATATAACAATATATTAGTATTACTAATAAAATATTAATACTAAATAAAATATTAATAGATATTTATAATAAAAATCACAACATTTTTACAGTACTATAATAAATTCTGTTGTAATATAGTTCTCATTCATCCCTTGCTGTGTTCTAACACAGGGAAACACTTTTGTAGTTGGACCGCTGTAGAGTTACAACGATGTATTGAGGAGGGCAGAATTTTGTGCCTTTTTTTTCTTTCACCTTAGGAATCTGAAAGAAAAAAATTTGTCCAAGAGCCTGTGCAGTTCCACAGATGCAAAGATCAATTTCTTGCAGCAAAAGCTGTCTTATGCTACCCTGAAAATGCATCATAGCAAATGTCAGGAGTGCTGGGTAGCCTCTAGGAGGTGATGATGTTCATGGTGTATTTGTGATGTGCAAGTTCACGATGGCTCTGTTCTCTTATCTGTGACTTAACATTTGGACATGATCACAGATAAAGCAGCAAGATTATCTCAGCTTCACAAAGGGGTATATCAAAAGCAGCTGAGCATATACCTCACTGATATCATGGGACTAAGTGCAGTGTATTAAGTTAGCTAACTGCAAACATTTTTCTGCAAACCAAGAACTTCTGTATCTTTGTTTAACGTACAGTTGTGTAGGTGCTGGCTGGCTACAATTTTGAAGTAGTATTTATTTCCTTATTTTTCAGGGACTGTAATAATGGGGAAAGTTTACTGGGTGCTATATCCCAGGAGCACTGGCTTTGTGCCCAGAGCAAAAGTCATCAAACTAGGATATAGTGTTTGCTATTATATAAAGGTAAAAAATGGTTGTGAGGACTTGGTAGGTTGCAACTGCTATGATTCTTCCATCAGTGTCCACAGGTGAGCTTATAGAAACATGGAGAAATGAGAAACACAATACAAGCTTACTCTGGGACTATTGTGTGCTGCAGCAGATGAGGACAATACTGGGTTGAGTTCAAGGAAACCAAAGGAATCAGCTGAAAAGGTGTGCAGCCAGGGTTTGGATGTGGGAGGACAGAGGCATTGTTGTGCTCCAGCAGTAACTGAAGGTCAGGGAAGGTTTCAAAGTAGAAAGGAGTGGTGAGACCGACAGCGGTGAATGTTAAACCATAGTAATCTAAGGAGTTAGAAAGGTTGCTCTCCCTTTCCTAAGGACAACAACTATTTCCTTCCCTCTGAGGAATAAGCTCTGCACCTCAAGTAGGGAATTCCGTCTGCCATCAGCTGATAAGAGCAGACACCAGTCTGTGCACATCCTCTTCCTCTAGTACAAAGAGCAACCTCGGTGCTGACCTGATGCTTCCCACACAAGTGTGCTGCATTCCATGCTCGTGCCACCACTGCGTATTTGCTAACACGTACCAGGGCTGCAGCTGAAGCCCTGCAGTACGATGTATAGTTAACAGAGCTTTTACTTTTCATCCAGTGACAATCATAATGGATCTATTTTATCAGCCTGTTCCTCCCACCAACACACACACATGCAGATGACTACTGACTCCTCAAAAGGAGCAAAGCTGAAGGAAGTTAACTGTGCACAGAGCTGAATGCAGCAGGAAAGATGCTGTCCTGCATTCTATCTGCAGGGGTTCCTGTATGGAAGTGTATAGTTCCATGAATGACATTACAGCATCCTCCTTCTCCTAAATGAATTTTATATTTTGTTTTGTCTTAGGGTTGAGACACAGTAGATTGAAGCCCCAAAAGTGCCACACACTTATCAAGGATGCTACAGGACTGAAGGGATGTTGCCAAAATACACTGATCACATAGGCAGTTTATACTATTAACCATGGCTTTAGATTTTACCCCTTTTTTCTTCTGTATCTCCATGCAGACCCATCCAGTATTTTTGCTGACTGCAGTTGCAGCTCTGTTGGAGAGTCACAGGAGATGCATGTACCTGGGAGAGGACATCAGCTATATCTCACCATCCTGCAGCAAAACAGTATTAGTTCTTCCCGAATTGCTCTAAACTCCTGTTCAGTCTGGTTTTAGACCTTCTGATGCTGCAATGATACTACCTGCCCAGGCACTTTATTTGTGTTTCACTGTCTAAAGTTTTACGTAATAACTCTGACTCTCCGTGGCTGTCCTACTCCTAGGGACCATGGATGATTTCATCCCATCCCTGCTCTGACAGCTTTTGACATATCTGAAGACTAGTTTCATGCTTGCCCTGAATCTAATTCTCTAAACAAACCCCATGTTTCAATTATGTTTTATAAACTGGTGATCTTTTCTACTGTTGGCAGCACTGAGGATTAGACAGTGGGTGCACTATATTTGAGGCACGTTGTGGTTTTGGTTTCTGCAAACATTGATCAAAGGCTGCTTTGTGTGCAATCCAAAGGGTGTGTGTTTAAATCTTAGGAGCTTGTTGCAATGGTTAATATTGCATTGACTGGGTATGGTGTTGATAAGTTGCACTTATGAGGGGACCACAAATCATGGTTGTGAACCATACTGTGAGGTTTGCATTCATTTGCCATCGGAATTTGCATTGTTAAAGTGTTTTCCTCGAATCACCACAGTAGAGGAACTGCAGCTTCCTATACTGTGGGACTTCTGATGAACTACCTGTGCTTTGCTGACCTGAAGCACGTTCAGCTTTTCAGCTACATGAAAAATGCTGCAATGAAAAACTTCAAAGAGGGTGAGAAATCTCGGCCTTCCTGAATGACTTGAAGGGGAAGTTTAGGCAGGATACATGGAGCTTTCAGCTGTGATTTTAAAGTGCAATAGAATTCTCCAACTGCAGAAAATGGGCTCCACTATGAGGTCAAAAACTGATTTTTTCTGGTAGTCACCCCTACTTTTGACGAGGTGTCAGCATCTCTGGTCTTTAATTCTCCCTTACATACCCGCTGTCATTAAATCCCTGACACTTCTCATGTGGTCTTACGGGACATATTGTGCTTTGGAAAATGAGGATCTAAAGGAAAAGTGTCAGAAAACAGCACTTTGGACTCAGTCACTTGATTGCGATTTTACTCAGGACTGACTGGTGGGGGAGAATTATGTGATAGCTTGGTAGCTTCCCTATGCTCCATCATCCAAATCTGTGAGACTTGATGCTAATAATGTATGTTAAGCATTACGTAGTGATATTTCTCTCTGCTTAGCCAATGGAGAAAGCAGAATCGCTGCAAACAATAAGACAGCTCTCTGGTGTAACCTCTGTAATACAAGATTTGTTTCACCTATCCTATTCTACACCTCCACAAAGGTGAAATGAATCATTTTTCACATTGTCTCCATAACCAAAAGCCCTCACCAGAACAAAGAATATAGAATTGTTACGAGCGTCTTGGTGTGACCAGAGAACCCCAAAATATCTGCCTTATAGATATGTATAGTCTGAAATTCCAGTCTTTGTTGGGAATGGCAGAAGAGATGACCCTGTTTTGGATGCCAAAGCAAAGCAAAAACAAGTGGTAAAACTCTCCAGATGTACTCACCTCGTGGGGGCTTTCAGTGTGTCGAGTTACGTTCATCTTCCCAGAGTACTATTAGCATATTCACCTACATTTAAATAATTAATTTTCTCATTATATGCCAACTCTTAATTTTTGGTTCTTTCAGGTTTATTGAAATCTGTGACAAGAGGTAGCGATACGAGGAAACGTTTGGTTTCTGGTTTGTTAATCAATTCCATAATATCTCATTCTTCACAATTGCTTTATTTAATAGCACCAATTTCTGCTTTCAGGTCTTGACTTCCCTGTTAAGCATTCAAGTTTCTGAATTCTTTTTAATCTTTTAACCTTTATCCCTTTGAGTATTTTTTTTTCTCAGCCTATAATTTATTATACAGTCTCCTGTCAGAGGAGGAGGTAGACTCGGTGATTTTTACTGTATTGCAAATTATAATTATTATCGTTATTTGCATTAGTAATGGATTCATTCTTACCACTGAAAACAATTCCATTATCTGATCAGTCAGTTATCTTCAGATTGTCCGGGATCATATATTTTCATTAGGCACCTCATTCTCTGTGGGTCAAAAGGAGAATTATTCTTCAGTGCAGTCACTTTTCTCTTCACTTGTAACGTTTTCCTCGGTTAAAAAGAAGTTTTTAATCCTCTACAAGCATCCTTTGCAACAAAAATAAGCCCCTTTATCCTGCTGTGTCACTGTTCCTTCAGACCCAGCAAGGAATGGCACATCCCTGCTGTGAACTGCCCTTCAACATCCTTTCTGTCACAGCAGCCGGAGAGGGTTTGTAATTCAAGTTCAGTGGGAGGCTGATTTTCATGACCCAGCAAAGACATTTTGACTCCTCTTTGAATTACAGCAAAGGTTTGAGGATCTACAGTCTCTGATGAATTGAAGAAACCTCCTTTCCCAACTCTCTGTCTCTGCTTCCTGTGGGAGATGCAGGTTTGGAGATTGATGATTACAGAACAAGGGTGCAGATGGAGCAAACTTATGCTCCCCTCTGACCTGCTGCTGAATTTCCTGTGTCTCTCCAGGGGTATAAGAGGCTCAGATAGCACTGGTTTCCAAACTGTAAGCCGAAGGGAACTGAGGAAAGCTGGAGAGAGCTGTAAGGTCAGGCCACAGATCCTACTGAGCAGCCTTGGTGAGAGCTGAAGGTGGTGGAGAACCCCTTTCACACTCCTCTCCTATTGATTTTTATTCCCTCAGCAAGAGAGAGATGGTGTTTGAGTAAGGAATTAAGGACAGTAAGGAAAAGATTTTCCATCTAAAACAAAAGACTGGGTTTAAGCAGCTCCTTTAAAGTTTCTGTAGCTCAAGTCAGGCTGTAGTTACCAAATCCAATGCCCCATGTTCAGAGAAGGAGGGGATGGCTTCTGTTCTTCTATCATTTCAGGCAAAATATGCACATGCTCATTGCATGTTTCATATCCCATGTAATTAAGGTGATGAATATATTCCTTCTGCATGCAGAACCTCTTCTGAGCGAGAACTGGTACTGCTGTCATGGGAGAGGTTGCTTTCCAAAGAGGATAATCAGCACTCCCAGGAAAATCCCAATTCTGAAACTGCACACCCCAAACTGAGGTACCCAGGCCACCGGTGCTGTGCATTTTATGAGAGCAAGTGAGAGGTATGTTTACCTAAAATCATAAGCAAAATGATAATAAGGTGAATTACTGTGTGAAAAGTGCATTTTTTTGATGTTTAGATGCAATTTCCCCCCCCCCCCCCCCCCCCTTCAGCTCCCTAACTGGTTTGATGTGAAGCAATTATCTACTTCATGCAATTAAAGGTAAGATTTGCCATAAGATATGTACCAAAAAAGTAATTACATGTACCATAGCACAAAGAGGGACTTGAATGCAACTTTTGTCTTTGGGTCTCGAATAGTATACGTTTTCAATATACTAGCAAGTGTGGCAACCACTCCGTTGTTACTGTGGGATTGAATACAGCATTGTGACTAATTTAAAGTGCACTTTGCTTCTTGTTTCTGTTTGTATACAGGCAAAATTTAGAAGTAAGTGTCATGTATTAATATCGTTTCAGTTAGGGGCATGGGAGCATCACATCGGCCTTGTCCTTTCTTCCTCTGCCCCCTATTGAAGCTTTCTGTTCTGACTGATTAGGAATGCTGATACATTTCACCCTTTCCTTGTCTTCAAATTGTAGAGGGTTTGCAGAGGCAAAAAAAAATCGGGTGTCTGAGCTTACTATATGATTTCTTTGGCAAAAGAAGGTGTTTTCTTCAAGGGAATCTCCTTTTTTTCCAAAGAAAGTGTTTCTATTTTTTATCAGTAACAAGATGTTGACAAGTTTAGTCTTGTTTTTTTTCAGTTAAATACAACCATACACAGTATACATTTCTGAAGTATGAGGGCATGGCAAAATAGCTTGTGATTTACACTCAGACGAAGAACAAAACAACCTTCAGGCATAACATCATACCACTCCTATTTGCAACCTCTGAGGACACATCCCAGAAAGGTATGGCAATAAATATGCGTACATACATAACCCTGCCAGCTGTGGCTAGGTGATGAAAGCTCTAATACAGCAAACTAGATTACCAAAACCCCTCAAGAGGTTCAGGAAGGAGAATTCATCAATGCCAAATTAGGAACTTTTACATATCTCTTGAAAGATAGAACCTCATTATCCTCCTGATTTATGAAGCAACGTAATGACTGTAGACAGTATTGTCTAAAGACAACAATGAGCACTGCTATATCTCAGTAATAATTAGAGTCACATGAAATCTTCCAGGTTTTTCTTTATTGTTCTCCAATGATTTGTAATACAGGAGCGAAATACATTGCGCTTGGCAATCTAAAATGTAATGAAAATACGTGGCCCAAGTTGCTCCCATATTTAAAACTCGGATGGCAGTGCTGCCCACCAACAAAATAATAGTCATTTGTGGCAGGAATTATAAACCCTAAACCACAGCTCAAAGCGTTGTTCACCAAATTACTCTTTCCATATCCACAATTACAGCCATTTGTTTTCTTATACTGATAACAAAAGATCGGCATTTTAAGATCGGCGCTGTGCTACTCTTCCTTTAATAAATAAAGTGAGCTTTTCAAATGCAGTAAAATGGTGCAGATAGAAATCAAAACATTTCTACAGCTCAAGATTCAATCAAAGACTTGCCATGAATGGTGTTATATTAAAGTTAAAAAAAAATAATCAATTTAGTGTGTATTTTTGACCACGGTTTGTCACAAATAGCATTCCCAATAGATAAGAATGATTATATGGTAAAGAGCGTAATTTATATATCTCAAGCACTATGCTTTTGTCACTGCCATCGTTAAGGAATTTGACACGTTTGCAGGAGAACAATATATGTCAACTGAAATGTATACCAATTAGCCATAAATGGGACACTGAAATGAATGATGCATGTGCATGCTATACTTACAAGTAATAACATGTGGTTTAAAGTCGCTTGCGTTTTCAAACAAGAATTCTTTTTATGTTGTCATTTAAAAAATCTAATATTTCAAAAGGTCAGGAATAAATAGCACCATTAGCATTAAAAGCTAGCTAACGGGAAAGTAATTTGTTGTTCATTTAACATTGCATTTTATGTAATGGCTTTGTAAAGTGTTCGGAGAAGGGGGAGAGATTTTCACTTTGCTAAAACAAGATGACGGCAGCTCCGGTTCATTATTAAAAGGAGATTTTGTATTATGCTATTGTCAACTTTAACGTGTAGATTCTGTTAGGTGTTTGTTAAAATTACATGGGCTGCTGAAGTGGCTATGGCAAAGGATAATGCAGGGAATATCATGGCTGTCAAAACAATTGTGTAGGCAAGAATCTGCTTATACTAAAGTAAAGGAACAAAAGACAAAAGAGAAACTCTGATGCAGTGTTACGAAGTTAATAACCCTGTTGAAGTTTCCTCAGCAGGTGGTACTGAGATCAGGAAGGCAAATCCTAGAGGAGACAGATAGTCAAGGCAGAAGGAAGGAGGCATTGTCAAAGGGATACAGGGTACATGGAAACCCATCACATGCCAGCTCCTGTGCCTGTGCTTATTTTCCTCTCAGTAAACCTGTAATTATTCATCTCTCTGGAGTGGAGATGTGGGTTCCTCCTTGGGCTGGATACCATGAATGAAAGGTGAAAGCGTGTAGAATCCTGTGACTCGATACTCTGCCTCCTACCCTCAGCAACCCAAAACTGGACTTACTGCAACCTTATGCAGGACAAACAATTCACATCCTCAAAACTCATTAAGCCTTATTGTCTTACTCCAGCACTATAGGGCTGACCACAGATGGGAAAAACTGGAGCCAAAAGGAGTGTTAGATTGTACCCTTCACAAACAGTGTAGGATGGGAAGAAAACATGCAGAACATCTCTGCTGTGCTCTTGCTTGCTGCACAGGGAAGGAAGCAATGTAATGAGGGAAAGACACAAGTAATATCTTCAAGGTGGAAAACATCTTGTTTCCCTCTTGAGAAGCTGGAAAAGAAATTGGCTTAGCATTTAATACCCTATATATCTATGACAGTATAGCAAAGGTTGATTTCTTTACTAATTCATACGTTTATTCCCTATTAGCCTCCCTTGGGCAAGGTTTCAGGGGACTCAGAAAACAGTGATTCTCCAGATCTAAATGTGATTTATACTGTGCTCTCAGCGCAGCACAACTGGGTAGTGCCCTTTAATCTGGGTAAGAAGCATAAGTGTGATTTAGAAGGTTTTTAAAGTTAAAAGCAAACCTGTACATCTCTGACTAAAACTGAAATCACCAGGGGATATTCTCTTCAGCTGGGTTAAACCAAGGAACAGGTTAGTAGATGAGACCCTCACTGACATGATTTACTGGTGCTCCTACGTAATGGTTGGACTTGATGATCTTAAAGGTCATTTCCAACCTTGTTGATTCAATGATTTTATTTGAGCTCTGACCATGCCCATAGATTGCCAGTCGTGAGTGCTGATGGTTCTTTTTCTGCTCTTCACAGCCCGTCCTCCCTCCCATCACCCTGCCTTAGCTGGCAGAATGCACTGAGTTGATAAAACTGCTTTGTCTTCTGTGCTAGAAGAGTAGGCTCCACCACGGATGCACAGGTTTCAATCTTCACCCTGCAAGGGGAATCTGAAGGTTGATGTCCTTTAGGAGAAGACATTCTGGGGATGAAATGTCACACAGAGAGGCAGAAAGAGCAGACTGCCCCATTCTGGGGGACTCAAGAGAGACTGCTGAAAAGGTCCTGAGGAGCTGAAGGTCTCCAGGCCTCAGTAGTTTTATGGGGTTTTGGGGTTCCCCATTCTCACTGACCCCATTAGCCCACTTCTCCAACAGCAGGTTGAGGGAGCCAAGGTAGAATTATGTGGGGATGGAGATGAATTTGTGCTATCCACGCTTCAGCTGAATGTGTTTTTCAATGAGCAGGGAAATAGCAGCTCCCTCATTGCATTTACCTGTTTTGACCACATCCTCTGGCAGTTTTGTTGAAGACTGAGGGCCAGCACATGGGCTTTCAGGGCACTCTGGTGATTATTCTGCTTACAAGCATTTTAGGGAAACTTCACTAACATATGAATTTTTCCATGCAGCTTTCTCAAATCGGTTCTGTCCAGATCGTATGGTACAGGCTTTGTTCAGCAGTAACACACCAAATCACACCACCATCATGTTCACTTCCCATCTCTCACAGGTAATCAAAATCAATTTTGTCCTCATTTGTCACCACTTGCTCTCCTATCTCTGCTTCATCTTTGTCTTATGCCAATTCTGGGCTTAGCCTTCAGTTTGATTAGGAGAATCGGCTTCCTTAATCCTATCCTAGTCACAAGCAGGTCTGCTTCCTCTTGGTACTACCCAGGAGGTACTATCTGGATACTTGCCACCTTTCCTCCTCCTGAAATTAGTTTGAAATTGAACTTGGCTGAAATCAGGGGAATTCTTCAACAGGTTTTAGCTCATTCACTCCGAAAACTGTTTCAAAACTCCCTCTATAGAGAGGTATCCACAGACCTCACCCCCACCACCCAAAGCAGCAAAACACCCCAGCAGACACCACCAGGATTATGAGTTCAATGACTGCAGGAACCAGAGCTTTATACATGCTAGCTTTTATTGGTATCAAGGCTTGAGGTATTCATATGTGCTTTTAGCAAGCAGTAAGAGTCAGCAGAACATCCTCTCTCACCGTCTCGTAACCACAGAAACGGTATCTGAAAAAGTACAATATAAGCACCATGAGTTGTTGAAATTATACAAATTGATTTGGTTTTAAGATGAGACAACCTGATTTGTCATTTGACACAACAGAACACAACATACTTTGAGCTCTAAGTTTGAACTATTACTGCTAGGGAAAGCATTGATGGACTGCATTTGATCTGGTTCACTTCCTGCCTTCCTTTAGTTTTACAGTTTCTTTTTCTTGCAGGTTCTGTGCTACCATCATTGTGTAGAAGTTCACAACTACTTATGAGAAGGCCATGGGCCAGTGGAAGGATGAGTGCCTGCCTGCAGGAATATGCTTCATCAGCAACATGCTTTGGTGAATGGGAACTACAGCTGGCCTTAGGATCTGTGCTTAAAGGTGATGCTACTGGGCTGTAATCATTTAGCTTTGCTTGAAAATGTTTCCATCTCCCATGTTGTCTTCCACGTGATGGCATTTTAACTGTGTATATGGGTTTCTGTGATCTGAACATCCCAGCCTATTCCGCAAAGTCTAGAAAAATCAGTCTTGTTCATTGGAAGGGTGGGTTTGTTACCATGGTCCTCTTTAATCAGTCATGATCGTAGGGGCCACCAATAACAATGAAAAACATCTGCTGCTCCAGCCAGCTGTGAATCAGACATGCTAACACAAGCTCACACACAAATAACCAGTCCTCCTGGTCAGTAGGGGCTTGGATAGAACGATGCCGATAACCTTGCATGTAATTTTGTCGCCTATCTTCCCAAGTAACTCTCAAGATTTTCACAATGGATATACTTACTCTTTTCCGTCTTCTCCAGACTGTACTACAACAGTTGCAGGTCCTATTCTGGGAAGAGTTGGGTTTATCACATTGTTATTCCAGAGGAATTTAACCTTTGTAACTGTTCCAAGTTTAACTTCAGCATCAATGTAGCCTGTGTAAGTGTTGTCTGGTTTGAGGGTTCCCCTGTGAAAATGAACGTTTTACGGATGTGAGGCATGTTAGGATTTAATACTAATCACCACTCCTGTCAACTGAGTGGCTGTGATAGCAAGGGAGGAGAGAGTTAGTAGAAAAACAATATTTAGCTTATAACATGGTATCAAAATTATTTCCATTTCTCCAACGTAATTGATCCCAAATCAGTGTTTATCAGAATCAGCAAAGGCCTGAGATGCTACAGTAACACCTCCCAGGGAAGACTCAGTTGCAGGGTGATCCCTCTGAAGAAGATAGAGCTTGCTAGAGAGTGCCAGAATGTGTTCAATACTGGCAGAGTTGTTTCACGTGGTTGGATCTTACATGGAAGCCTACAAACTGGGATCAGCTCCTAGCAAATACCTGAAGATGTGAAGTCCTTCTTAGAGAGGTGGAAGTGACATAACTGTCACTGAAGAAAACCAAAAGCATAAAGCCCAAAGCCCACATCTGCATGCCTTCTCCCCAGTTTTCACCATTTCAGATATTTCAGTTGAAACAAACAAGGAAACTACAAATAAACAAGAGCACATGAGGCAAGCAAGCAGCTGGGGTAATGGCTGGACTGGATGATCTTAAGGTCTTTTCCAACCTGGCTGATTCTATAATTTAGTGTAAGCAGGTGAAGTTATGAGTAACAGAAAGTGGATATTTATATAGCAATTCATGGGGCAACGTTAGCAGCTGTGGTGGCAACGTTTTAGAAGTCTGTGAAAGGCTTCTAAAGGCCTTCTTTCCTGTTAGGGTGGTGAGGCACTGGAATGGGTTGCCCAGGGAGGTTGTGAATGCTCCATCTCTGGCAGTGTTCAAGGCCAGGTTGGACAAAGCCTTGGGTGATACGGTTCAGTGTGAGGTGTCCCTGCCCATGGCAGGGGGGCTGGAACTGGATGATCTTAAGGTCCTTTCCAACCCTAACTATTCTATGATTCTATGAAAGGCAGAAAGATCACAAGTCTGCTAGCATAGGTCCATCAAGACCTTGGTGGGACAGCAAACAAGTGATGCTGGATTCTGAGAGTTCAAGATCCTGCCTTCTAACCTTTTCCCTTCAAATAACCCGAGTGAACTGCCTCTGCATTTACACCAGTTTCAAATTTGATCTCTAAAGTAAGACCAATATAAACAGAAATCTGAATTAAATGTTTTAGAAGATAAGTTTCTTTTCTCTCCATTTTTTGACTTACTTGACAATCTGGTGCTGTCTTGTGTTCCCACCGCTTCCGTACAGGGCAATGTTTACATATCCTGTCACACGACTCTTGCCAGAGAGGGTCACAGTTACTTTGTACCTCCAAACTGCATACAAGAAATACAGTAAGTTAGATTGTACCCAGGGAGAGGCAGTCTCTAGAATATCAAGTATTGGCATGAACAGCTATTGCCCTGCTGTAAGGTCCGATCATCTGTTAACTGTAAAACAGGGCAACAAAAAGGATTGTTTGCAAGCAGTAGGTAGCAGTGGAAGCAATGGAAACTCACGAGGAAAGTCCTTGGCTTCTCCAGTGTTCAGGTAAAGTTTCACAAAGTCACTGTTAATTTTCCCTTTGAACCTATCTGCATAGTGACCCATATTTGGGCATCCCTCTGCTGGGCATGGGAAGCAGCGTCCCTAGCAAAAACAAATACAGCCATTAATAAACGTATCAATCCAGCCAAGGACGTCTTTTTGACATACCCACTTAGGTGGCTCTGTATCACAGTAACATTTTTTTCCCTTACAGATCTCTTTGTTTCTCTTACAGAAAGTCGGGGCTGTTCAGCCTGGAGAAGGCTGCATGGAGACCTCATAGCAGCCTTCCAGTATCTGAAGGGGGCCTATAGGGATGCTGGTGATGGACTCTTCATTAGGGAGTGTAGGGATAGGACAAGGGGTAATGGGTTCAAACTTAAACAGGGGAAGTTTAGACTGGATATAAGGAGGAAATTCTTTCCTGTTAGAGTGGTGAGGCACTGGAATGGGTTGCCCAGGGAGGTTGTGAATGCTCCATCCCTGGCAGTGTTCAAGGCCAGGTTAGACGAGGCCTTGGGTGACATGGTTTAGTGTGAGGTGTCCCTGCCCATGGCAGGGTGGTTGGAACTTGATGATCTTAACGTCCTTTCCAACCCTAACTATTCTATTCTATGTTTCTATGATTCTGAGATCTACTCTGGGTGTAAGCTAGCATAAGTAAACTGGATTTCAGGTGTCTAAATAAGAAAGACCCACTGTTTTTGACACAGTCCACCCTGAGGCTTTCAGAGGTACTTACGGATTTAAAAACATCATATGAAGCACAGGAATAGCCCAGAAATCCATCGGGGTAGATAATACTGTCAGAGTAATACTTGTAACTCCTCAGGTGATTGCAAGCCATGAAGTTCCGACTTCCTGCACAAAGATGTTTCCAGGTTAAATCTTTCACTCTGTTACCATTTCAGGAAAGATACTGGCACAGCAATAGCGTGTCATTGGGATGCATCATTCCTCCTCAAAAGCATCTTCATGATTCTTATTAATATCAAGCATAATATTAGAAGGTTACTTCTGCAACGAACTGATGCTCTAAGGAATGCCACTGACTCAACAGGTATAATGTGCAGATTTGAAATGCTTTGTGGAGACTGACCATGCAGCTCAGCTTAGCCCCTGCCCTCTCCTCACCCTCCCAAACACTTATTGAAGCAATCTGGCCAAGGTGCACAGTAGAAATGAGAAAGGCATGAAGCAGGTCTTTTGTAGGCAACAGTGGGATTACCATAAGAAAGGGAAAGCAAATGAAAAGCATTTAAGAGGGAAGTTCCTAGGGCAGTGCTGATTTGCTGAAGCTGAGGCTTTCAAAATAAAATTATTATTATTCGGGGGGTGTTTAAGAAAGCGAGAATCTTAAGATGAAAATAATGAATACATTGTTTTCCTTTGTGTTGTCATTGTTTGCCTGACTTTTGGTTAAAAAGAAGATCATATACAACACGCTTCTTTGTGCTTTAACTCCCCATTATTGATAACAAGTTTACTGCATAACAAAAAAGAAAGCAAAAAAATGTAATGCCTCCAACTGCACTGAATAAAATCTGGAGGAAAAGGCTGGTTACCACAAATGAGTTAGTGGATTCCCAGAGTTTCAGGTGTTTGCAGCAATGTAAGAAAAAGCTTGGATAAAATTGTGTAAAATCTCTATAGCAGAACTCTTGTTTTGTTAGTTTTGTTGGTTCTTTTTAATGTTCTGTGCAGTTTAACTTTCTAAAGACACTTCAACATTTTCTAATACTTAGAGCTGTTATCAGAACCATGTATACCAACAAAGAACTCTAGTTGAGCAGCTACATGCAATCTTGTTTTGGTGGAATATAAACAGATTCGATGACATTGCTTTAATGCAACTCAGATTGTAAAGGTAATAAAAAGCTAATTAATTGCTCTATCTCAGAAGGGTTGCAGCTGAAGATAGCCCATCAGGAGGGACTGTGAGCATCATTGTCCTACTCCACCCAGTACTGCTGCTGAGCAACTGCATAGAAACAAAGTGTATTGTTATAGACCCTTCAAAACTCTTGGCATGGTGTCAGTAACCTGTTTCTGGTGTTGGATTTCAGAGGAGGTAGATTTTCCAGAGGCAAACCCCTTTGTCTTGTTTCATTTTTAATGAGCTCTGGAAAATAATGCGGTTTAAGCATCTGAACAGTTTCACTGCCCTCTGCAGCTGCCATTGCTGCTGGGCACACCAAAAGCTAATGCAACACACCTGAATTAAGGAAAGTTAGGTGCTTACATTGTGAGGGGTGATCTATCCCTGAGTTTGTAATGTAATCGACACTTACCTTCCCAGATGCCATCGAGATCTATGATCTGTGACACAGGGTTCTTTCCACATCCGGGCATTTCCACTCCTCCGTTTGGATAGAAGTCAAGATGTCCAATAGCTGGGCTCATGCCAAAACCTGGAGCATTTACAGTATGGGTAAGCATATTTTCAGTCAATACTGTTTCGTACCCATAGCTGAAGTTTGTTGGTGCTTGGTATTTTAGGATGTGAGGTGTTAGTGATCAGTATGGTGTATTTGTTCTGTGTCTGTGGCACAGCACAAGTGAGTCTTGATGAATTATTAGGATAGTGAAGTGCCACATGGCATAACTAATGATTATAAATAATAATGATTACAGTATTGTTCAATACCCACCTAAGTAGGGGATTGTGGGAGCTGTATCTGTGTGGATAACATCAACAAACTCAGCATCAGTTTTATCCAGTCTGACTTCAATGGGAGTCCCTTGGAAGTAAGGCTGAGCAGGGTCCAGTCCTGAAAAGAAAAAACTTATTATGTACAGATAAAGAGATAGAAGTGCATTGTCCTATATAACGCTATGCTTGTATATAATGAGTCATCACATATATAGCGATCTGTGGTTCCTTATATTTAAGTAGTATAGTATATGGAAGACAGTGTTTTCTGCTCTCTCTTATCAAGTGGCTTTTCTCCCAAGAAGCAGAAATGATTACTTGTGTGAGGCCTATTAAATTTTAGTGATTTACACCAATGTTGAATTCCAGTATTGGAAAGAACAAGGATTGCTTTGACCACAAGTTTAGCTCATAATACCTCTTAAGGTATTTTCTCTGGGAGAGTAGTGGAGGTTTTACAATACTTGAAATGGCATCTCTGCTTTGTGAGGTTGCTGGAACACCTTATTTATAAATGAACTCATAATGCAATAAATATACCTATCTCTGTATCAACTATTAAGAAAACAAATGAAACTTCAGATATTTTGCTTGGGGGGGGAGAGTAATTCCTAATAATGTACGCTACTAGGTGAAAATGTATGTAGACGTAGCAAAGCAAGGTGAGAATGGGTGATGTATCAGGACAGGTAAGGTTAGCCTACTGCTTCTGAAACTTCAGGTTTAATCCATCCTTTTCTGGAAAATGATATTTGTTAGCAGTACAAAGCGAACTGCTCACTGTTGTACTGCTTATAACATGCATTGGAGGGACCTGCAAGCAGTGGGTGTTGTGTATCAGCTGTGCTGCTATATAAGAGGCCAAATCAAGCTCTGTAGAGGTTGCCACAAGTGTTATTGCGTGTCAGTAATACATCTGATGCACTGCGGGAGCCTTCTGGCTCTGTTAGCTGTAGGGAGTCTTTCCTTTCCTGTGTAAATATATGCAAGCAAAATAACTGTGGCACTGACTGCTTTCCAACCCTTACCAGAGAACCACTGCTCAGTGTACAGTGAAAAGAGGCTAAGTTCTACAACACCCAAATTGCCCTTTACTAAACTACAGCCCGCAATGAGATACGATAAGAAGAGAGAATGAGCAGCAACATCTTATTTAAGCAGTGGTGTCTTTAGTAGGAGTTGTGACTTAAGTCACTGACTTACCAGTAATTCTTCCAATTCCTGGACGCCTCTTGCCAGCTTCGCCTGCCACATGTGCTCCAAGGCTGTGACCAATAATGTGAACATTGGCTGGAGAGTATCCGTATGTGTCCTGAGAAAATAGAATATAAAAGATTACTAGCTCTGCTTTCATCAGCAACAGGGAGGAGTAAAAAGGTGCTGAAAAAGTACTTTCAATTTGACTATATATTTGGGAGCTATATGATTTCAGCATCTGTCAGTTTTGGTACAATACCTCACTTTTTCAAAACCACTTATTCAGGTGCTGCTCTCATTTGGAGGCTGATAAAACTTTAGAGAACTCTGTTAGCAAAGGCCTAAGAGGCTCTGTGCTCGTTTTAAATTCTAGACCCATTAATAACAACAGGAAGGTCATCTGGCTTGGAAGGCTCAGCCAATCAGGCACTCACATGGCAGTTCAAGCACCATGTGAAATATGGGTCAGAGCACTTCTCGACCTGGCATACTGTCTACTGAAGCAAATTATAGTTCTTTTATGGGATGTGTGTGTTGAGAGCACCTTAAATAAAAGAACCCTGCTGTTGCTACATCGCTCTCTAACTTTACAAAGAGTGGTTTTAGCACAACTCTGAAAATGATCGCCATGTAGCAGAACATATTCCTTGCTGGTTATGTTCAGATTCATGAAAGTTTCTGAATCATATCTCTTTCCAGTCAGCATTATCTATAGCTTTATAACCAGAAGTTTCTTACCATGAGGGTGTTCACAAAGTAAGCTATTTCAGCGCCCACAACACGGACATTGTTTGATGCCTGGGTGTACTGACATCTTGAGCCTTTCTTCCAGTCAATGCAGATGCAGTTCACATCTTCCACACTGAGTATCCGCTGTTTTGTAAAACAGAAGTAGAAAACAAAGCTCCCCACAGTAAATACAGTCTAGGTTTGATTCGTGTTGCTTGTAACATCTCCACTCATAAATGTCCCATGAATTTGTATGAGAATGTTTTAAGAACCAATACCTTAGCTTATGTATGTGGTCACGCCTGCTCAGAGGTGTATGTGTGCTCAGACCATACTGAAAGAGGGTGGTATGCTGTAGTAATGACCACACCATTGTTTCAAATACCCGTAGCAGTATTTGTTGCAGAAGGGAAAACAATATCAATACAATACTGACCCTTTCAATTTTTAATGTTAATCAAACTTTACATTAACACTAAAAATGAGAAATGAGCTCTACTCATGTCCTGACACACTGAAGTGATTTAAAAGTAATTTAATTGGAACTTATGTTTTTATGATAAAATAGCTATTTTTCCGATACAATTTTGTAAGAAAAAGTGCTTTTTTTTTGTAAAAGGGTGCAGAAATTGCTGGTGTCACTAAATATTCATTTCAGATTCATGGCTCTATTTGGGGATATATATGCACAGGCAGATACTTTATTGTCTGCCACAGAATCTGAAGCTTTGCTTTTCTCTTCTGAGCTGGATAGTTTGGCTAAATGTATTCTGCTTTAGCAGCTTTGGTATATTCATTCTTTGCTTTATGGTCAGACATTATAAAGCATCCAAAACAGTTTACAAGTGGCAAAGAACAAAAAAGGAAATAGAAGTGTATATGGCTGTGTTAGAAGTGGTAAAAATAAAAGTGCAGATAGGATTATTGCTTAATGGCAAGGAAAGTAAATAACAGATGTCCATACGAGGCTGATGTATTCACAATCCCATTTGCTCTGCTCTTTTCTTAGAAGATTTACAGACCATGTTTTTAATAAAGTTGGAGTATTGTGATAAAACACAGGCCACCGTAATAGAGAGAGAATGGGAAGATTTATCCTGTGCCTCTTACTACATCCTCATGAAAATTCATCATATAGAATTAAGGGATTAGCTGAAGCAAAATGTGAGCTGTCTGCTTGATTGTGAGGTTCTGAAAAAAATCTGGTTTAAGAGTGGGAAATAGGAGAATAAGAAATGAAAAAAACACCACTCTGCTTCTGATACTTTGAAAAAGTAAACTAACAAATCCAACAATCACACCTCGATGTTCACAAAGGGCTAATCAACAGAGATTCTCTTTTTCAATGACAAACTCTCAGATTTATTTTCTTTGCCCCTGTGTCAAAGAGAAGCAGATAACAGGGATGCAATAAATGTGAAATACATTTCAGTGGGCTTTCACATTGTTTCTCAGAGTGTTCTTATAAATCAAATAGGAATATAGAATTTAAACAAAGCTGTAGTTGTGTGAATAGTTAGTTGAAAAGTCTGATCTGAAAACTGTCATGTATGTCAACTGGTGTTTTGCTCTATGATGTAGGACTAGTACCTTTCATTAGCTGAAGCTGCAATTGAAAGCATGTTTACAGGATTTGAGAAGAACACCAGAAAACAGCTTGTTGAGACGACCAGAGGAAGTGCAGCTTGGTATGGAGACAGGACTAAGAAATAACTTGGGGAATCAGCAGAAATCAATGAAGCAGAGAGCTTCTTCTCAAGATGAGGATATATGTATTCTAGATGCAAATGATTTGAAAATGTGTCTTCTTCTGCTGCCCTTAGCATTAGCAGTACCGTGAGACAAATTGATTTGAAATAGAAAAAACAGATAGGAATGTTTTTATAAATGGAAACTAAGGCACTTTTTGGTACCTACCTTGCACATGTCTGACAGCCAGTTTTCTTCTCCCTTGTCTATGAAACCATGGACGATGAACCTGGTTAACCTGCTTGTTTTAAAGTTGGAGTAGCTAATGGAGGAATCAACTGCAGAGATCTCCTGTTGTAGATATTAAATGAACAAACAATTACATCTGCTTCCTGTAAATAGTTTATGAAAATTGCAAAGACCTGGACTATGCTGTATATGTATGCTGTTATGCAATGTTAAACTCATTTGTAAGCGTTCACATGAGTATGGCTTAAGGTCTGTATTTCTATTCAAAGCAAGTTTTGACACGTATCTTAGAGCAGCCAAGACTTTACTTTGAATGTGTCGTCTTTTGACCTGTGGAAAAGAATTACCCAATCATTAAGACATGCACGGTTTCTCACCACTTCCCAGTGGCCATACAGAAAACATGGGCTATGCTGCTCTGTGGGGGCTGGAGGATCATGAGAGTTCTGCTCCAGAGGCCCTGCTATGGAGCTGAAAAAGGCTGTCTCTTGAATAAAATGAAGGTTTCCAACACTTCCCAGGAGCACAGCTGGGCTCGGTGTTTATTTACTCTTTTTGCGTGTGATTTATTCATGTTTAAACTGCAGTAGTTCTTACTTGATAGCTATCAGGATTTTCTCTTGTGTAGAGGAGGAAGCGAGCATCTATCCTTTCTGGACTCCAGGGTAACTTATGGATTGGTCTTTCTGTAGTTCCAGACCATGGCATACTGTCTGAGAAACATCCCAGCCTATCATAGCAGACTTCTGAACCTGTAGCACACAGATCAGATCCATAAGAGATGACTGAGCAAAGAAGTGGAGCCGGTTAGTTATAATTCATATCATCTCTTCTCTGGACATCTCTCAGTTACTTGAACATCCTATGGTGTACAGAGAGCAAAGATCAGTAGTTGCACTCTCTCAGATCTTCAACACCTAGAGTTTATCCCAAGGAAAGAAGCCAGCCTATTGCTCATCAACAAAGTATTCAGTTCAGTTCCTCCATCAGTATCCTATACCGTACTTTAGGTATCTTTCCCCAGCTGTTGTTTTGTTTAAGACAGAGACAGCTGATGAGTTTCTCTTATTAAAAAGCCAAAATACTGCAAATAATCAGCAATATATTGAGACTGTGCTCAATGGCTGACTGCACGCTACATGGGAAGTTTTATACTATACAAGCTGGTGGCTTCTGCTGAATATGACGCTATACCACCATTAGCCTTCCTCCACCCAGTGTCCCCAACTTTTTCTCCATTTTTGTCACTAAAGAGGAGGACAAAACCCAACTTCCTAGCCTTGTTAGAGCAATAGCCTTGCTCTGAGATAGAAAACACCAGCATTTTTTGCATACTCCTAGGGTGATATTTCCAGTGTGGAGAAAAGGAAATACAACACTCACACGCTCATCTTGCCATTCTTGAACAGGAAAGTGACCCATGTAACATCAGTTGGCAAGTTTTAAGGCACCGTAGCGTAGAATGACATCTCACAAAATACAGCAGCATAGAAAGGCTATAGAAATAATAACCCTGTATACTTACCTTCTGCTGCGCTGAGCAGGCATAGTGCAAGGATCCAAATCCCAAGCATCTAGAACAGTAGAAGAAGAAGCAGGTAGTATCCGCTAACTCCCTTGATTAGGTAGTGCACTTAGCTCTCTGTTGCTGAATTTTCTCAAGGGTTCTGTGCCTGTCTTCTTTGCAGCATATAGCTATAATCACCAAGTATGAACATTATGTTTGCTTGCTCTGCTAGGGATTTTGAGGCTTCTAAATCTATTAAAGCATAGCTTAAATCTAGTGTGACTTTTGTCCAATGAAGCTATGCTTCCCATCGAAAATATAGTAGTTGTGTTAAAACTAGCCTAAGGATGCCTATGTGAGCTGCCGTCTCCTTTATGCTGCTGTGCCTTGGGAAGCCGTATACCTGACAAGGTAAAAGAACCCCCCCAAACCCTGAAGTACTTACGATGCCTCTTGGAAACTCCATGCACTGGTGTGTGCTTCATGCACTCTGCGTTTTGTAGTCTGCTTTATCCTTGGAAATGTTTCCAGAAAGATAGGAATATTTGTTGCAGATTAAAGTTTATTGATAACTGGTAAACAACTCTCATGGTTGTTTTCTCTGTAAAATTCCAAAATCCATGGGCATAGATTGCTTGAGTTGGTGTGCTGGAGCCCAGAACAGGATTGGAGCTGCAGAGATAGGGCAGTTCCCAGGCAGCAACACCTCAGGAGTGGGACACCAAAGAGAATGAGGTGGATCTTTGTCTCATTGCATTTAGGGTCTTGTTTTGGCTGGGAAGGCTTTTGGTTTCAGTGTTGTGTGCTTGAGATGTAAGGGGTCTACTGGGGAATTTAAAAGGGAACATCATTGTCTCTGAGTTCCATCCCTTGCCCTGCATCAAGTGACTTTGTATGTGGAATGCCCCTGTGCTTCTCGGTCTTTTACTCCCATTTCTCCACTCAATTTGGCAAAGCTTTATCCCTTTAAGAAAACTACTTAGTGGAACTGGCAGTCTCTCCATAGGGAAAGAGCCAGACCCTCCTCTGGTGTCCCTTTCATTCCCTTCTTGAAATAAATAGGTGTAGAAGAATGATTGTCTAACCCTTTGGATCCTTTCTATACTAACCCAAGTTCTGAGAAAGCCTTTCTCTTTGTGATTAACTGAGAGTATGCATGCTGGAAATACATAAAATAACATGCAAAATTACTCCAGACACTGTGACATGGCCACTTTGTATAGGGATGCTACAGAGCTCAGTACAGTGTTTTGCTAGAGACCTCAACTAAAGGGTGAAAATGGGCTATGCAAAGGAGCAGGACTAGACCTGGGAACCCCTCGCTCCTGTTCATCTCTATGAGAAGGCTGAAAGTGAACTCAGGAAGAAATGAAACCTTGGCTAACTCTTCCCCTAGAAAACTCTGTCACCTTGTCTCCGAGTTTTGGTTGTGGTCCCATGCCTTGGGGGCGCTGATGTTCCCTAGTCTGCCTCTGGGAATGGCCAAATGGATACCAGCTGTGTGTCTAGTGATCTGTTATCCATGCAAGTGGGTTTTATTTCTTAAGTAGTATTAAAGAGTTTTTTTTCCATTAAAAGTCACCTTTGATACAAATTTGGAGCTCAGGGCTCCCATCCTTAATTGAAGTAGCATTTTAGTTTGTAGATATGTCTGTATCAGTGATAACAGTGAATCGTTACATGCCCTAGTGTGCTGATAAGTTTTGACTCTTGTTCAAAATGAGGGAGGAAACTGATTTTCCCTCTTAAATGAAGAGCTGGTGGAAAAGATGTGAGTTAGGATTTTACCGTAGTTAGTTGACTACTCTTGTTCATCAGCAATAACAGAGGGCAAACTGAGCAGCTAGGCAGTTCCTTAGGCCATGGTCAGATGGGTTTCAGCTGCTTGCTTCTCCTTTGGGAAGAAGGATAGGGCTTGGATGCATGTCCCTCAGTACAACATAGGCTGCTCTCTGGAGGAGCCATTCTGGTCCTTGTTGTAGTCTGGAATAGGAAGCAGGCAGAGGAGAGGACTGGATTTCTGGTGCTGCAGGATGCCCTGGCTCTGTCCTGGGACATGGTGCAGTGCTTCGTGGCATTGTTCATGCTTCCTTTGCCACCTGTCAAGTCCCCAGGGAACTTTCTGTACTGCAGATTTCTCTTGGCTGAACTTCAGACATGTGTTTAATTACCCTTTGAATTCCATAGACTTGGATAGTCAAGGATACAACACTCATGTTTCTTTTCTTAAAAAAAATGTTCCACTTGTAAATCTATACTCATTGTAAATACCAAATCACAGAATGGTTGAGACTCGAAGGGACCACTTGGGGTCTTCTGGTCCAGCCTCTCTGCTCGCACGCAGTCACTAAGAGCACACTGCCCAAAACTGTCTCTGTGGAAGGAGACTCCACATCTTCTCTGGGCAACTTATTCCAATGCTCAGCCACCCACACAGTAAAGAAGTTCTTCCTCATGTTCAGGTGGAATTTTCCGTGTTTTCCTTTATGCCTGTTGCCTCCTGTCCTCTTGCCTGGCACCACTGGGAAGAGTCTGGCCCCATTTTCTTGACACCCTCCCTTCAGGTACTTATACACATTGACCAGATCCCCACTGAACCTTCTCTTCTGTAGGCTGAAAAGGACCATCCCCTTCAGCTTCTCCTCATATAAGAGATGCTCTAGACAATCATTCTAGTAGCCTTTTGCTGGACTTGCTTCTGGAGCTCAGGGTCTCCTTGTAGAGAACTGGACACAGTACTCCCAAGTGATGCCTCACCAGGGCTGAATAAAGAGGGAGGATCCTCTCTTGTCCTCCTGGCAATGCTCTTCCCAAGGCAACCCAGGACGCCATTGGCCTTCTTGGCCAAATGGGCACACTGCTGGTGGCTCATAGACAACTTGTCCACTAGGACTCCCAGGTCTGGGTCCGCAGAGCAACTTTCCAGCAGGTCACCCCCTGGCCTGCACTGGTGCATGGGACTGTTCCTCCCAAGGTGCAGGACCGTGCACTTGCCTTTGACTTTCATCTCTGCCCATCTCTCCAGCCTGTGTAAATCCTTCTGCATGACAGCACAGCACTCCTGGGTCTCAGCCACTCCACTTAGTTTTATATCATCAGCAGACTAACTGAGGAGGCTCATCCCTTCATCCAAGTCATTGATGAACAAGTGAAACAATACTGGGACTGGTGTTGACTCTCAGAGGACACTGCCAGTTACAGTTCTCCAACTAGACTGTGTGCTGCTGATCACAACTGTCTGAGACCTTCCGTTCAGCCAGTTCTCAGTCCACCTCTGTCCACTCGTCCAGCCCACACTTCCTGAGTTTGCCTATGACAGTGTCACGGGAGCAGTCAAAAGCCTTGCTGAAGTCCAGGTAGATGTTCTTAATGCTGTATTTCTACTCCTATTTCTTAGAAGTTTATCTGCAGAAGTGCTTGTACTTCACTTATCAAACATGGGGAAACAGGGGTTAATGATTTAACAACTCTTTCTTCTTATTCATTAACTTACAGTTTTGGTTTTATACTTTGAAAAGTGTCCCCTGCTTTGGTCTCTTCAAGCTCCAGGTGACTCACTCATGCCAACTTTTGCAGTAGTGCTCGTTTGAATGAGAAATAGTCAATCCCAGGTTCTGCAAAGCCTGGAGTTACTCAAAGTCACTTTCTCTCCAGACTGTCAGTGGTCAGAGCAAAGGTATGTGTTAGAAATTAAACAGTAGCCAGGTGCTGTGATCAAGCTTCTGATGTGGGGAACGCTGGAGGTTTGCCTTCATCTGTTGCTTCTGTGAAGGTGCTGTGTACAAAGGGCTGCTCTGAAGTACCCTGGTCTTGTTCTGTTTCTGCCCTGTCCCAGAGTGCTTTTGGAGGGCAGTGCTCTTGAGTGGGGCTGGAAAGTTTTGCACGATGGCATAGACTGTGGAAAGGAGGCATTTGGGACCATTCCCAGCCACAGGGAAGTGCTGAGGTCATGTACTGCCTTGAGAGCATTTGATAGACAGAGAACCTGGCAAATTATCCGTGTGGTGGGAAATAGCTCTTACTTTGAGGCAGTGGTAGAGCAAGGCTGCACAATGTTATAAGTAGATGTTAGCATGTGATCTCCAGTTTCTTGCATGGTTACAAGCACAATAAATGGTCAAACATGAAAGACATTGACAAGTGTGTTTGCAAAGGACTGAAAAACACAAAGGAAGCCACAGACAGTTTGGGCTTTGCTTTAATAGCCTTGTGTATCAACATCCCCATGCACAGGACTGATGGTTTGCTCAGCTGCTGTGTACAGAGCCAGTTGTAATCTAGCAAGGTGTAAGTAACTGGGGAACTCCATATGTCACAGTTCCATGGCCACAAAAAGTCGACCTGGGAAGGAAAAAACACTTGAATCAATATTTATGTATGTGTTTTCCCCCAAAGACAAATGCAAGGCTGTCAGCTGTCACCTTGAGGGCTGTTAGCTCAATCCATAATCCCACTTAAACCTTCCTAAGTGCCTGCTGTACAGAACAGTAGCATCTGCATATGAACAGGAACAAGGTGAATTTCCTTCTTTTGAGGACCAGCTGTAAAACTTGTGTTGTA